>NC_134407.1:225927695-226193760 GCF_038048845.1 Mixophyes fleayi | reverse complement strand
TATCAATATCATCAATAATAACCAAAACAGACCTCTCTAATTTTTAGTGGTTCTGTGATATCCCAGAACATCTCAACTGCATGAGAGGAGGCTGATCAGCTGGGATAAGTTTGAATGAAGGGAAATAAGGACACAGGAAAATGTAATATTTTCTTAAATATCATACTTACAGGAGTCATATCTTGCATGTAAATCACTGGAAACTCGTGACCTGTTGTGTGGAGGTAATATAATCTTTGTAGGACATGCTGGTTAGGCCATTATGAAGAATCTCTTAGTCGAAAAAGTCTTTTGAAAAGAGGGTTATAAATGAATTTACACAGTGGAAGGAGGGCTGTCGGCACCTGAAGCATGTTTAAAATGTCCTGTAAATCTAACAGATTTGTTCACTTTTGGAAGTCCATTTCATATTGAGAAGTGTTTCATTGAATTCATGCTCTCGCAGCACACAGAAATCTGATCATTTGTGAGTTTACCATTTTTCTGTTGTTTACACCTTTTTATTTTACAAGAAACTATTATATAATATATATGTCATTTTTGTTAATTGTTTTACATATTAAGCATTGTGGATTTATTTTCCATATTAAATCACATTTAATAAGTTCATGTCTCTGTGTTCTGACGAATTCACGTGTCAGGCTTGGTATTAGAACGCTACATAGCTGAAACAGAGGAGATCGTTTGGTTTATGATAACTCTGGGTCAGGGGAGATCTTTTGTGTTATGAGAACTGATTAAAGTGAGTTGTAAAACATTAGTTTAGATCAAAGGAGAACCAAAGGGTACCTGAGTAAGAGTGTCAGCTCTTCAGGAAAACCTTGGTGGGGGCATAATTGAGAAGACAACAGTCAGTTTTAATAATTTTTAAACAGACCAGGTGGTGTTTTTTTTTTATTAACCCTTTGTCGCACACGTCATGCATGCTCAGGTGACTGCTGGATTGTGACACTAACATAAAGATATGTTCACGCAGTGTGGCCATTAGAATATCTAACATGTAACACTGAGCTGGATGTATTGGCTATATGTAAATGGTAGGATGCTATCATAAGGGAAAAGAGGGTATAGAAGCCTACAGCCTTTAATTCCCTTCTTGGGAAGATTGGGAATCTGTGCCGGGATTATCCCTTCGTAGCCGATTCATCAGGTCTCAGTCGTCCACACTGATTGGGATCTCCCTCTGACGACACCGCCAGTACACCAGAAGTCAGAGAAACGCGTAAGGTAAGCATTGGGCAGCTGGGAGGTTTACCCATTATTGCAATAACCCTATATTGATGCTCGACTATTGGACACTACCAAACAATGTTGAAAATATCATTATTCAAAGGAACAGAACATCTTACTGAGAACAGTAAGATGGGAATCAATCCAGAAGGGAGATCTTTACTCATTACAACATGCCCGTTATATTGTACTCAGGTCTTAACAATAGAAGATCACTAATTGAGTCTTACACCAGCTGGGCATTACGGCACACATAATAAAGGTAACCAGATAATAGAACTGAATGCGGGTGTCTTGGGAAAGGGGGCAGCGAGTTCTGATGAAAATATAAACCTGTGTCCCAGATATTTGTGCAGTTCGGACAGAAAACTTTAAATTGTGTAATATAAAGACTCAAAAGTTCTCAGATCGAATATAAAAACCAGCCGGCAGCAACAAGTTTATAGACTGATATATACTGATAACTGCTGAATAATAAATACTGAAATATATAAATAATACATAATACTCAGTGGGTACGAGCTGTATTAATTGATGGGATACCTCCCTTTATTATATGTGATTTTTTAAGAATTGTATTTGGTGATTAATTTTACAGAAAAAGTGATTATTTTACTAGGTAACTGGATAAGATTCAGTCCTTCTTATTAGTCCTCTGATTGTCTTATTCATATACTAATTCTATTAGGGGAACAGCTAAATCCCATTCACAGCTGCTTTTCTCAAAATATCAGTATAAGTCAGCACCAGCTTGTAGGTTTTCTGATATTCTCTGATTGGGATCTCACCTGGGAACAGAAACGGATGAATGTATGCAGCACCTTTTACTGAAAGATTAATGTCTTTATTAAGTCAATATGATTTATTTCTTGCAATGTTATGTCGAATAATTCATTTCATTAAATGATTTTATAATACATCTTGGGATATGATTACAAATTAAGAGGGGACACAAAAAGTACAGGAGGAAATCATCATAATCAACATTTATTTATATAGCTCCAGCAAATTCCATATCGCTTTACAATTGGGGACAAACACAGTAATAAACAATACTGGGTAATACAGACAGAGAGGTAAGAGGGCCCTGCTCACAAGCTTACAATATTTGGGTCAATGGAAGTCTGATACATGAGGTTAAATCTATATATGGTATATTGGTCCAGTCAGGTTGCAAACGTAAAAAGTGATTTGTATGCTATATGATGATCAGTCACACAGCAATGTTGGTCAGGGGGTCAGAGGGCTGTTTTCTTGTGTGAATTGTGTAGAGGGTGGTAATAGGGTAACCTAGTGAGGTTAAGATGGTAGTTAAGGAATATTATAAGCTTTTCTGAAGAGGTGGGTTTTCAGAGAGCATTTGAAGGTTTGTAGACCAGAGGGGAGTCTTATTCTATGAGGGAGGGAATTCCATAGAGTGGGTGCAGCCCGAAAAAAGTCCTGTAACCGGGAATGAGCGGATGTAATGAGGGTGGATGAGAGACGAAGATCTTGTGCAGAACGGAGGTGTCGAGTTGGGAGATATTTTGAGACAAGAGAGGAGATGTATGTTGGTTCAGTTTTGTTGATGGCCTTGTATGTTAGTAGAAGTATTTTATATTGGATTTGGTAAAAAACAGGCAACCAGTATAGAGAGGATATCAGGGAGGTATTAATGAAAATGCACGAATATCAGGTTATAAATATATGTAACAGTGTAATTATGTAAGGCAGGGATTCCCAAAGTGTGCGCTGTCACAGGGGTGCCGCGATCGCCCTCCGAAAAAAAAAAAAAGAAGAACTTACCAATCCAGCGCCAGATCCTCCTCACTGTTCTCACTGACTGCCGGGCGTGACGTCATCACGTCCAACAGTGTCAGTGAGGAGCAGAAGCAGAGAGAAGACATCAGAAAAGAAAACAGTAAAAAATGAGGAAGAAGGTAAGTAAAGGAATGGAGAGTGGAGGTGGGCACAGAGAGAGAGAGACGCTGAAGGATGGGAGGGGGACACAGAGAGAGAGACGCTGAAGGATGGGAGGGGGACACAGAGAGAGAGAGAGAGAGATGCTGAAGGAGGGGAGGGGGACACAGAGAGAGAGACACTGAAGGAGGGGAGGGGGACACAGAAGAGAGAGAGACGCTGAAGGAGGGGGACACAGAGAGAGAGAGTCGCTGAAGGAGAGGAGGGGGACAGAGAGAGAGAGACGCTGAAGGAGGGGAGGGGGACACAGAGAGAGAGAGACGCTGAAGGAGGGGAGGGGGACACAGAAGAGAGAGATGCTGAAGGAGGGGGACACAGAGAGAGAGACGCTGAAGAAGGGGAGGGGGACACAGAGAGAGAGACGCTGAAGGAGGGGAGGGGGACACAGAGAGAGAGACGCTGAAGGAGGGGGACACAGAGAGAGAGAGAGTCACTGAAGGAGAGGAGGGGAACAGAGAGAGAGACGCTGAAGGAGGGTAGGAAGACACAGAGAGAGAGAGACGCTGAAGGAGGGGAGGGGGACACAGAAAAGAGAGACGCTGAAGGAGGGGAGGGGGACACAGAAGAGAGAGACGCTGAAGAAGGGGAGGGGGACACAGAGAGAGAGAGAGACGCTGAAGGAGAGGAGGGGGACAGAGAGAGAGATGCTGAAGGAGAGGAGGGGGACACAGAGAGAGAGACGCTGAAGGAGGGGAGGGGGACACAGAAGAGAGAGAGACGCTGAAGGAGGGGGACACAGAGAGAGAGAGTCGCTGAAGGAGAGGAGGGGGACAGAGAGAGAGAGACGCTGAAGGAGAGGAGGGGGACACAGAGAGAGAGACGCTGAAGGAGGGGAGGGGGACACAGAAGAGAGAGATGCTGAAGGAGGGGGACACAGAGAGAGAGACGCTGAAGGAGGGGAGGGGGACACAGAGAGAGAGACGCTGAAGGAGGGGAGGGAGACACAGAAAAGAGAGAGGCTGAAGGAGGGGAGGGGGACACAGAGAGAGAGACGCTGAAGGAGGGGAGGGAGACACAGAAGAGAGAGACGCTGAAGGAGGGGAGGGGGACACAGAGAGAGAGACGCTGAAGGAGGGGGACACAGAGAGAGAGAGTCACTGAAGGAGAGGAGGGGAACAGAGAGAGAGACGCTGAAGGAGGGTAGGGGACACAGAGAGAGAGAGACGCTGAAGGAGGGGAGGGGGACACAGAAGAGAGAGACGCTGAAGGAGGGGAGGGGGACACAGAAGAGAGAGACGCTGAAGAAGGGGAGGGGGACACAGAGAGAGAGAGAGACGCTGAAGGAGAGGAGGGGGACAGAGAGAGAGAGATGCTGAAGGAGAGGAGGGGGACACAGAGAGAGAGACGCTGAAGGAGGGGAGGGGGACACAGAAGAGAGAGACGCTGAAGGAGGGGAGGGGGATACAGAGAGAGAAAGAGAGATGCTGAAGGAGGGGAGGGGGGCACAGAGAGAGAGAGAGACGCTGAAGGAGAGGAGGGGGACACAGAAGAGAGAGACGCTGAAGGAGGGGAGGGGGACACAGAAGAGAGAGACGCTGAAGGAGGGGAGGGGGACACAGAAGAGAGAGATGCTGAAGGAGGGGGACACAGAGAGAGAGACGCTGAAGGAGGGGAGGGGGACACAGAGAGAGAGACGCTGAAGGAGGGGAGGGGGACACAGAGAGAGAGACGCTGAAGGAGGGGGACACAGAGAGAGAGAGAGTCACTGAAGGAGAGGAGGGGAACAGAGAGAGAGACGCTGAAGGAGGGTAGGGGGACACAGAGAGAGAGAGACGCTGAAGGAGGGGAGGGGGACACAGAAGAGAGAGAAGCTGAAGAAGGGGAGGGGGACACAGAGAGAGAGAGAGACGCTGAAGGAGAGGAGGGGGACAGAGAGAGAGATGCTGAAGGAGGGGGACACAGAGAGAGAGACGCTGAAGGAGGGGAGGGGGACACAGAGAGAGAGACGCTGAAGGAGGGGAGGGAGACACAGAAAAGAGAGAGGCTGAAGGAGGGGAGGGGGACACAGAGAGAGAGACGCTGAAGGAGGGGAGGGAGACACAGAAGAGAGAGACGCTGAAGGAGGGGAGGGGGACACAGAGAGAGAGACGCTGAAGGAGGGGGACACAGAGAGAGAGAGTCACTGAAGGAGAGGAGGGGAACAGAGAGAGAGACGCTGAAGGAGGGTAGGGGGACACAGAGAGAGAGAGACGCTGAAGGAGGGGAGGGGGACACAGAAGAGAGAGACGCTGAAGAAGGGGAGGGGGACACAGAGAGAGAGAGAGATGCTGAAGGAGAGGAGGGGGACAGAGAGAGAGAGATGCTGAAGGAGAGGAGGGGGACACAGAGAGAGAGACGCTGAAGGAGGGGAGGGGGACACAGAAGAGAGAGACGCTGAAGGAGGGGAGGGGGATACAGAGAGAGAAAGAGAGATGCTGAAGGAGGGGAGGGGGGCACAGAGAGAGAGAGAGACGCTGAAGGAGAGGAGGGGGACACAGAAGAGAGAGACGCTGAAGGAGGGGAGGGGGACACAGAAGAGAGAGACGCTGAAGAAGGGGAGGGGGACACAGAGAGAGAGAGAGACGCTGAAGGAGGGGGACAGAGAAGAGAGAGACGCTGAAGGAGGGTAGGGGGACACAGAGAGAGAGAGAGAGAGAGAGACGCTGAATGAGGAGAGGGGGACACATAGAGGGAGACGCTGAAGGAGGGGATGGGGACACAGAGAGAGACGCTGAAGGAGGGGAGGGGGACACAGAGAGAGAGACGCTGAAGGGAGGGGAGGGGGACACAGAAGAGAGAGACGCTGAAGGAAGGGAGGGGGACAGAGAGAGAGAGAGACGCTGAAGGAGGGGAGGGGGACACAGAAGAGAGAGACGCTGAAGGAAGGGAGGGGGACAGAGAGAGAGAGAGAGACGCTGAAGGAGGGGAGGGGGACACAGAAGAGAGAGACGCTGAAGGAGGGGAGGGGGACACAGAAGAGAGAGATGCTGAAGGGGGAGGGGGACACAGAAGAGAGAGACGCTGAAGGAGGGGAGGGGGACACAGAGAGAGACGCTGAAGCAGGGGAGGGGGACAGAGAGAGAGAGACGCTGAAGGAGGGAAGAGGGATACAGAGAGAGAGAGACGCTGAAGGAGGGAAGAGGGATACAGAGAGAGAGAGACACTGAAGGAGGGGAGGGGGACACAGAAGAGAGATAAGCTGAAGGAGGGGAGGGGGACACAGAAGAGAGAGACGCTGAAGGTGGGGAGAGGGACACAGATAGACGCTGAAGGAGAGGAGGGGACAGAGAGAGAGAGATGCTGAAGGAGGGGAGGGGGATACAGAGAGAGAGAGACGCTGAAGGAGGCATAGGCAAACCGAGAGGGGGTTTCCTAGTGCCTGGAAACCCCCCTCCAAGCCTGGGGCACTGTATTATTGAGGTGGCTGGACCCTGCCCCGCTTCACACGGCTCTGCTTTAAAAGGGAAAGCTGCGTGCACCTAACAGTAGTGCACGCAGCATTGTCCATGTATATAATGGGGATAGGAAGAGTTGGAGAGCAGCCAAGCACTGTCTAATATTATAGCCACGCCCCAATGCATGCTGGTCACGCCTGCTGGTGGCGTGGTGTGGAAACTCCCCTCTACAAATCCTGCATTTGCCCCTGGGAGGGGAACACAGAAGAGAGAGACGCTGAAGGAGGGGAGGGGGACACAGAAGAGACAGACGCTGAAGGAGGGGAGGGGGACACAGAGAGAGACGCTGAAGCAGGGGAGGGGGACAGAGAGAGAGAGAGACGCTGAAGGAGGGAAGAGGGATACAGAGAGAGAGAGACACTGAAGGAGGGGAGGGGGACACAGAAGAGAGATAAGCTGAAGGAGGGGAGGGGGACACAGAAGAGAGAGACGCTGAAGGTGGGGAGAGGGACACAGATAGACGCTGAAGGAGAGGAGGGGACAGAGAGAGAGAGATGCTGAAGGAGGGGAGGGGGATACAGAGAGAGAGAGAGACGCTGAAGGAGGCATAGGCAAACCGAGAGGGGGTTTCCTAGTGCCTGGAAACCCCCCTCCAAGCCTGGGGCACTGTATTATTGAGGTGGCTGGACCCTGCCCAGCTTCACACGGCTATGCTTTAAAAGGGAAAGCTGCGTGCACCTAACAGTAGTGCACGCAGCATTGTCCATGTATATAATGGGGATAGGAAGAGTTGGAGAGCAGCCAAGCACTGTCTAATATTATAGCCACGCCCCAATGCATGCTGGTCACGCCTGCTGGTGGCGTGGTGTGGAAACTCCCCTCTACAAATCCTGCATTTGCCCCTGGGAGGGGAACACAGAAGAGAGAGACGCTGAAGGAGGGGAGGGGGACACAGAAGAGACAGACGCTGAAGGAGGGGAGGGGGACACAGAGAGAGAGACGCTGAAGGAGGGGAGGGGGACACAGAGAGAGAGACGCTGAAGGAGGGGAGGGGGACACAGAGAGAGAGACGCTGAAGGAGGGGAGGGGGATACAGAGAGAGAAAGAGAGATGCTGAAGGAGGGGAGGGGGGCACAGAGAGAGAGAGAGACGCTGAAGGAGAGGAGGGGGACACAGAAGAGAGAGACGCTGAAGGAGGGGAGGGGGACACAGAAGAGAGAGACGCTGAAGAAGGGGAGGGGGACACAGAGAGAGAGAGAGACGCTGAAGGAGGGGGACAGAGAAGAGAGAGACGCTGAAGGAGGGTAGGGGGACACAGAGAGAGAGAGAGAGAGAGAGAGAGAGAGACGCTGAATGAGGAGAGGGGGACACATAGAGGGAGACGCTGAAGGAGGGGATGGGGACACAGAGAGAGACGCTGAAGGAGGGGAGGGGGACACAGAGAGAGAGACGCTGAAGGGAGGGGAGGGGGACACAGAAGAGAGAGACGCTGAAGGAAGGGAGGGGGACAGAGAGAGAGAGAGACGCTGAAGGAGGGGAGGGGGACACAGAAGAGAGAGACGCTGAAGGAAGGGAGGGGGACAGAGAGAGAGAGAGAGACGCTGAAGGAGGGGAGGGGGACACAGAAGAGAGAGACGCTGAAGGAGGGGAGGGGGACACAGAAGAGAGAGACGCTGAAGGGGGAGGGGGACACAGAAGAGAGAGACGCTGAAGGAGGGGAGGGGGACACAGAGAGAGACGCTGAAGCAGGGGAGGGGGACAGAGAGAGAGAGACGCTGAAGGAGGGAAGAGGGATACAGAGAGAGAGAGACGCTGAAGGAGGGAAGAGGGATACAGAGAGAGAGAGACACTGAAGGAGGGGAGGGGGACACAGAAGAGAGATAAGCTGAAGGAGGGGAGGGGGACACAGAAGAGAGAGACGCTGAAGGTGGGGAGAGGGACACAGATAGACGCTGAAGGAGAGGAGGGGACAGAGAGAGAGAGATGCTGAAGGAGGGGAGGGGGATACAGAGAGAGAGAGACGCTGAAGGAGGCATAGGCAAACCGAGAGGGGGTTTCCTAGTGCCTGGAAACCCCCCTCCAAGCCTGGGGCACTGTATTATTGAGGTGGCTGGACCCTGCCCCGCTTCACACGGCTCTGCTTTAAAAGGGAAAGCTGCGTGCACCTAACAGTAGTGCACGCAGCATTGTCCATGTATATAATGGGGATAGGAAGAGTTGGAGAGCAGCCAAGCACTGTCTAATATTATAGCCACGCCCCAATGCATGCTGGTCACGCCTGCTGGTGGCGTGGTGTGGAAACTCCCCTCTACAAATCCTGCATTTGCCCCTGGGAGGGGAACACAGAAGAGAGAGACGCTGAAGGAGGGGAGGGGGACACAGAAGAGACAGACGCTGAAGGAGGGGAGGGGGACACAGAGAGAGACGCTGAAGCAGGGGAGGGGGACAGAGAGAGAGAGAGACGCTGAAGGAGGGAAGAGGGATACAGAGAGAGAGAGACACTGAAGGAGGGGAGGGGGACACAGAAGAGAGATAAGCTGAAGGAGGGGAGGGGGACACAGAAGAGAGAGACGCTGAAGGTGGGGAGAGGGACACAGATAGACGCTGAAGGAGGGGAGGGGGATACAGAGAGAGAGAGAGACGCTGAAGGAGGCATAGGCAAACCGAGAGGGGGTTTCCTAGTGCCTGGAAACCCCCCTCCAAGCCTGGGGCACTGTATTATTGAGGTGGCTGGACCCTGCCCAGCTTCACACAGCTATGCTTTAAAAGGGAAAGCTGCGTGCACCTAACAGTAGTGCACGCAGCATTGTCCATGTATATAATGGGGATAGGAAGAGTTGGAGAGCAGCCAAGCACTGTCTAATATTATAGCCACGCCCCAATGCATGCTGGTCACGCCTGCTGGTGGCGTGGTGTGGAAACTCCCCTCTACAAATCCTGCATTTGCCCCTGGGAGGGGAACACAGAAGAGAGAGACGCTGAAGGAGGGGAGGGGGACACAGAAGAGACAGACGCTGAAGGAAGGGAGGGGGACACAGAGAGAGAGACGCTGAAGGAGGGGAGGGGGACACAGAGAGAGAGACGCTGAAGGAGGGGAGGGGGACACAGAGAGAGAGACGCTGAAGGAGGGGAGGGGGACACAGAGAGAGAGAGAGAGACGCTGAAGGAGGGGAGGGGGACACAGAGAGAGAGAGAGAGAGAGAGAGATGCTGAAGGAGGGGAGGGGGACACAGAGAGAGACGCTGAAGGAGGGGAGGGGAACACAGAGAGAGAGACGCTGAAGGAGGGGAGGGGAACACAGAGAGAGACGCTAAAGGAGGGGAGGGGGACACAGAGAGAGAGAGAGAGACGCTGAAGGAGGGGAGGGGGACACAGAGAGAGACGCTGAAGGAGGGGGACACAGAATGAGCTGGCAAACAGGGGGACACAGTGTGTGAGACGGCAAAGAGGGGGACACAGCGTGTGAGATGGCGAAGGGGATACAGAGTGGTATGATGAAGGGGCGCAGTAATATGATGAAGGGGCACAATGTGATGGTGAAGGGGTCTAAATACATCTTACGTCATTTTGACCCAACTACTTAAAAAATGGGACTATCGGTAATTATTTTGGCTTAGGGGTGTCTTGGAAAAATTATGGTGACCCTAAGGATGCCTTGAACTGAGAAAGTTTGGGAACCACTAATGTAAGGGAATGTAGCAGGGCTAGGTGTTCCGCATAGTCTACATACCATTGGTGCCATTTGGTCAGGAGAAAAAGCTGATGTTGAGTACTTGAACCCAATTATTTGTATGTGGTAACTTCTCTGTACTTTTCGACACGACATGAGCAACGTTAAAACAGGCTAAGTATACGGTAGACCCGAAGAGTCTGTGATATACATTATGGATAAGCAAAATGGTCTTAGAGCGACTGTGTATTCTGAGAAGAGGACAAAAATAACTGCTGAGTGTGTGTGTGACTCTTTCCTACTGTTGGTAGCTTAGATCCTGACTTACTTAATAGTTAAAGATTAAATTTGTATTTTAAAATGACAAGAGAACAATCCGACTGTGTTCTCCAACATCCTGATCAGAAGTAATAACAGCACTGCGTTTTTACGTCATTGAAAATGGCAACCGTCATGTAAGGTAAGTGTTACTGTTAGGGTTAGGAATCGTCAGCTGGAATTGCCGTCTTAAAACTTCAAATATGGCGGTCACCATTTTCAATGACGTAAAAACGCAGTGCTGTTATTTCTTCTGATCGGTATGTAGGAGAACACAGTCAAATAGTTCTCATTTCGTTATTCAGGTAAGTCTGCTGTGTATTAATGTTGGTGAACTCACGTTCAGCCATATTTTGTCTATCAAGTAAATGTCGGTGTTATCAGCTCCGATAATTAGCACCCAAACCAATTACAGCCATGCCAGACAAAGGTCAAATACTTGGGGCACTGTCTCACGCAGGGGCTAAGACGTTTGACAACAGACAGGATTAAGGTTATACACTACATCACTGCCGCAAAACCAGCTGCAGATTCGTACTGTTATACCTCACTAAAGCTGCTGGTTGTGCTGCAGGAGCCGTGACGCAGAAACATGGGGACGCTAGTAGGACCGGTACCACACTACAGTGCACAATTGGACACTGTGGTGAGATCTCTCCCTACGTGTTTAAGAAGTATAGCAGCAACATGATGACGTAGTACTGGGACATGATTCAACTGTTTATACACCACACGCGGTATCTACGCTCCTAAGTTCTGCCCAAACTAGGCATGTCTCAACAAGATTTACGAAATGTGCGTCGAGATGCACAAAGGCTGGAAGGAGAGGAGACTGAAGATGAAGGTGAATTTGGCAGCTATACAGATGCGCATGATTGTGTGGAGTATTTGAATCAGACCTTTACCGCAAGATCTGACATTAGGTGACACCCCTTTAAAAAATGTAGACTTTGCATTTTATACGATTGGAAGTTGTCATAGACAGACGGACACAGGAGAATTATGTACTGGTTATACTGTTATACATGACAAAGATGTTATAGAAGCTGAACTCCTTAGTCCACCTCATTCAACCTCAGTGGCTGAACTTTTGGCATTGAGAAGAGCATGTGAGTTGGTAGAGGGTAAATCAGTTTAAAGACTGACTTTAGGTACACCTTGGGGTAGTGCATGACAATGGGGCTCTATGGCGTCTTAGGAATTTTATGACAGCGGCAGGCACATCAGTAGCGCACTCACAACACATAAAAGGACTTCTGACAGCTATACAACTACTTAAGGAACTAGCTATTATCAAGTATAAAGCACACACATATGACAGGGACCCACTTAGTAATGATAAAGCAGATGAGGCTGCTAAGACAGCAACAGGCTCACTCATGAAAACAAATGAAACCAAATTGATAATTTTTGAAGTGCTTGGTGTACAGAAGTTAATAGAAATGTAGGATTTGTGTCCCCTACAGGAGAAGGCCGTCTGGAAGTCCAAGGGATGTGGTCAAGAGTCCGCTGGAAAGATGGACAAGGTAGGTCAGTAGCTCTTTTATCAATAGGGGATACAGGGATTTTTATACAAGGAGTCTATGCCTCATGGTGTCATAAGAAAGATGGCAACACTAGTGTTTCTCCCTACGGATGGCTGGTCTCACCCTGTCTGCTCTCACTGTGCACTCCCTGGTTTACCATTAAACTTGTTCCTACAACTAAGAAGCAGCAGCACCAGTGATTGTCTTCTCTGCGTTTCAGCCTGGGGCATTTCTGCTACACAGTTTCCTTCTCCGTCCCTCCAAATGGACTAGTCCAGAGTAACAGGAAGATCTGTAGAGATAAGCGGCAGCTATGCTGCTACTCAGCCCATCAGTGTCTCTCTGGTCTGCGATGAGCTTTACAGAGTGTTCATTATATTGTGATTTTACCCGGTCCTACACTGTGGAGCTACAATAAATAATAATACTACATGAGCCTCTATTAGATAATTAAGGCCTCTGGTCTACCAGCTATGACTTAGCACTGTAGACGTATCCTACAGCCCAGGCCAAGATCCCCCTAACCCCAATGTCTGACCCCTGTGTTGGATGCAGACGGCCACCTCACCCTCAGGACCAGCAACAACTGCTGACAGCTCTGACATGTGACTCAGATCTATGATCCTCATTGAGGTAAATGGAGACAGAGATACAGAGCTCTAGGTGACCACACAGACCATATGGGACATAACATGGAGGGATAATATATATATATATATAATGAGGTAATAACAGGCAGACAAGAAGTAATGTCACCATATGGGACATAACATGGAGGAATAATATATATATATATATAATGAGGTAATAACAGGCAGCCAAGGATAAGTAATGTGACCACATAGGACATAACATGGAGGAATAATATATATATATATATATATATAATGAGGTAATAACAGGCAGACAAGAAGTAATGCACCATATGGGACATAACATGGGGGAATAATATATATATATATAATGAGGTAATAACAGGCAGACAAGAAGTAATGTCACCATACACAGACATAGAGGACAGATAATAAGGGGACATCAGACAATGTAATGAATGAAGAATAAAGACAGGGACACTCTGCTCAGTCCCCACTTACACTAATAAAGGACTCCAAGTAGAACTACAAGTCCCAGCAGTTGATCAGTATTATTATCTGCCCAGCCTTCCTGCCCCAGTGCGGTCTCTATCATTACCCGGACGAGGAATATGCTGCACGCATGACTTCCGGAATGTGCGGTCCACCAGCTTCCGGCTGCGGTCCAAAGACCGGAAGTGACTTGTTCCATACCAACATCCGGGTGCCCGTGTAGTAGGAGGATTTAAAGAAAAGACTTTGTTGTGTCTGTCAGCTGGTAATTATATTATTGTTATTATACGGGAGAAAATACTGTGGTGTCATCCTGTTATTATTATATAGGGGGGGCAGACTGGTGGTGCCCCCTGTTCTCCTCCCCCCACCTCTGTGTCCCCTGTTCTCCTCTCCCTACCTCTGTGCCCCCTGTTCTCCTCCATCCCTGTGCCCCCTGTTCTCCTCCCCCCTCCATCCCTGTGCCCCCTGTTCTCCTCTCCCTGTGCCCCCTGTTCTCCTCCCCCACCCCTGTGCCCCCTGTTCTCCTCTCCCCTGTGCCCCCTGTTCTCCTCTCCCCCACCCCTGTGCCCCCTGTTCTCCTCCCCCCTGTGCCCCCTGTTCTCCTCTCCCCCACCCCTGTGCCCCCTGTTCTCCTCCCCCCACCCCTGTGCCCCCTGTTCTCCTCCCCCCTGTGCCCCCTGTTCTCCTCTCCCCCACCCCTGTGCCCCCTGTTCTCCTCTCTCCCTGTGCCCCCTGTTCTCCTCCCCCCTGTGCCCCCTGTTCTCCTCTCCCCACCCCTGTGCCCCCTGTTCTCCTCTCCCCACCCCTGTGCCCCCTGTTCTCCTCCTCCCTCTCTCCCTGTGCCCCCTGTTCTCCTCCCCCCTGTGCCCCCTGTTCTCCTCTCCCCTGTGCCCCCTGTTCTCCTCTCCCCCACCCCTGTGCCCCCTGTTCTCCTCCCCCCTGTGCCCCCTGTTCTCCTCTCCCCCACCCCTGTGCCCCTTGTTCTCCTCCCCCACCACTGTGCCCCCTGTTCTCCTCCCCCCTGTGCCCCCTGTTCTCCTCTTTCCCTGTGCCCCCTGTTCTCCTCTCTACCTGTGCCCCCTGTTCTCCTCTCCCCACTCCTGTGCCCCCTGTTCTCCTCTCTCCCTGTGCCCCCTGTTCTCCTCTCCCCACCCATGTGCCCCCTGTTCTCCTCTCCCCACCCCTGTGCCCCCTGTTCTCCTCTCCCCACCTCTGTTCCCCCTGTTCTCCTCTCCCCACCTCTGTGCCCCCTGTTCTCCTCTCTCCCTGTGCCCCCTGTTCTCCTCTCCCCACCTATGTGCCACCTGTTCTCCTCCCCCCACCACTGTGCCCCCTGTTCTCCTCCCCCACCCCTGTGCCCCCTGTTCTCCTCTCCCCACCCATGTGCCCCCTGTTCTCCTCTTCCCCCTCCACCCCTGTGCCCCCTGTTCTCCTCTCCCCACCCATGTGCCCCCTGTTCTCCTCTCCCCACCCCTGTGCCCCCTGTTCTCCTCTCCCCACCTCTGTGCCCCCTGTTCTCCTCTCCCCACCTCTGTGCCCCCTGTTCTCCTCTCCCCCACCCCTGTGCCCCCTGTTCTCCTCTCTCCCTGTGCCCCCTGTTCTCCTCCCCCCACCCCTGTGCCCCCTGTTCTCCTCCTCCACCCCTGTGCCCCCTGTTCTCCTCTCCCCACCCATGTGCCCCCTGTTCTCCTCTTCCCCCTCCACCCCTGTGCTCCCTGTTCTCCTCTCCCCACCCATGTGCCCCCTGTTCTCCTCTTCCCCCTCCACCCCTGTGCCCCCTGTTCTCCTCTCCCCACCCATGTGCTCCCTGTTCTCCTCTCCCCACCCCTGTGCCCCCTTTTCTCCTCTCCCCACCTCTGTGCCCCCTGTTCTCCTCTCCCCCACCCCTGTGCCCCCTGTTCTCCTCTCACCCACCCCTGTGCCCCCTGTTCTCCTCTCCCCACCTATGTGCCCCCTGTTCTCCTCCCCCCACCCCTGTGCCCCCTGTTCTCCTCTCCCCCACCTCTGTGCCCCCTGTTCTCCTCTCCCCCACCTCTGTGCCCCCTGTTCTCCTCTTCCCCCTCCACCCCTGTGCCCCCTGTTCTCCTCTCCCCACCCATGTGCCCCCTGTTCTCCTCTCCCCACCCCTGTGCCCCCTGTTCTCCTATCCCCACCCATGTGCCCCCTGTTCTCCTCTCCCCACCCCTGTGCCCCCTGTTCTCCTCCCCCCACCCCTGTGCCCCCTGTTCTACCCCCTCCATCTCTGTGCTCTCTGTTCTCCTCCCCCCACCCCACCTCTGTGCCCCCTGTTCTCATCTTCCCCCCACCAATGTTCTCCCTGTTCTCCTCCCCCAATCCTGTGCCCCCTGTTCTCTTCTCCCCCCCCCACCCCTGTGCCCCCTGTAAACACATTGATATCAAACAATGTGTAAGACGTTCAACTCAAATACATAATTTATAGTTCTATCATTTGTTCAGCCTATATATCCCAATGCCTACAATTCTCAAGTAACTAGAGTGTTATGTCTAATAATTAGCCCTGAGGCAAAGAATGGTAAGGAGCTAACAGACGATCTTATCCCTCTATAGGTGACGGTTACAGCGATAATAAGCTGCAATTCAGATCATAAGCACAGTTTAAATATGCTGTACATCCACATTACAGCAATAAAGTCCTCGCTGTACATTATAAGGTTCTTCGCCCCTTCTATGGACGATTTCTTCAATTCTGAAGAAACCACCGATAGAAAAACAGGAGAAACGCGTCAGTGGTGGTAGTGTGCATGGACATACATTTCTTTCAGAACACCTGGTTTGTCTGTTTACAGAGTACTTGCAGCGCCTTCTCTGTTCACATGAGATAACAGCGATGACGTCATTGCTGAAATGTGGATGTACAGCATATTTAAACTGTGCTTATGGGGGCATAATTGTGAATCTGAATTGTAGTTTAATATCGCTAGAACTGTCACCTATTTATATATATAATAGAGGTTGTATTTGTAAAAAAGACCCTTCTTGTATATTTTGCATAGTTGACCCTCAAAGACAACTCCAAAGTTGTGTTTAATTTATCGTTTTATAAATGTCTTTATTAATACACAGGATTACACAGTGGTGTAGAAGACATCCGGTTAGTGTCAGACACCCAGCAGCCATCCCTGTGTGTCAGGAGGATTGAGCAGGACCAAGAGCCCCATCACGGTACCTCCACCTCACTCACTGATACATGAGACAGACAATGACCAGAAGATCCTGGAACTGACCAACAAGATCATTCAGCTGCTGACTGGAGAGGTGACTGCTGGGAATGGGACATTATACAGTAACACCAGGGGATGTGTCTGGGTGATGACCATTGTGTGTGTCAGGTTCCTATAAGGTGGATGATGTCACTGTCTATTGCTCCATGCAGGAGGGGGAGTATATATAGAAGGACACAAGGGTCTGTACAAGGACGTGATGATGGAGAATCACCAGCCCCTCACATCACTGGGTAAGAGGACACTTTAGTTTATTCTACGGGAGTGAGCAGTTCAGAGGCCACCTAGATACACATCATCTGATTACCACATATAAACAATGTACTCAGTCACTGTGTGTCTTCTACAGATGGATCCAGTAACAGAAATACCCCAGAGAGATGTCCCTGTCCTATTTATTCACAGGATTGTACAGAGGAAAATCACAGTGTCCCACAGGAGTATAAGGTAGATGGAATTTAGGGTCTCACCGAATGCCAAAATACCAAAGTGACTTTTCACTATATGATCTGTAGAGCAGTTGTGTGGGTCTAATACACTGATATTCTTCTGTTTAACCTCAATTTATGAAATCAGACATTGTTAAAGAGTTATTTTATTGTTTTGTGGGTTATTTAGGATGAAGACCTGACTGATATTAAGGTAGAAGATACAGAGGGAGAAGAAGAGAGGTATGTGAGGGGTGATCAGCAGTGTAAGGAGGAGGAAATCCCTACAGATATCAGCACAGGTCAGTAATAAACACTTATTACAGAAAAGAGTCACATATTCTCCATGTTCAGTCACTACATGTCACGAGTCGCGGCGGTACTCACAGCCGCCGCGGCTCGCTTCCTGCCCGCTCCAGAGTCCCGGCCGTCACCATGACGACCGGGACGTCATTTCCCCTCAACCACCGACCGTTGCCAAGGCAACGGCCGGACGCCTCTTCAGCGCTGCGTCCCGGCGGTGTTGGTTGCCGGGCGCATGCGCGCAACAGATAGCCGGTAGGCTGATCTATAAGGAGGGCTGGATTTACAGCCATTAGCCTGCAACTGTGTAATTCAGGGTCAAGCCCTGATTGGCCCTGCTCTCTCTAAGCAATTAGCCTGCAGGAGTGTATCAACTCCTGATTGGTCTGTGTCAGTATTTAAGGCAGTGAGGTCTGCTCCCTCATTGCCGGTTATAGCTTCTGTGCTCCAGTCTGCTGACCTGCTTGTTCCTGTTCCTGTATTCTGATACCGTTACTGATTTCCCGTGTATGACCTTTGGCTTTGAATTGAACTTCGCTTGTGTATCCTGTGACCCTGATCTCTGGCCTGTTTACCGTTTCTGCTATCTGCCTGTGACCCCTGACCTCAGCTTGTTTACCGATGCTGTTGTCTGCTGCCGGCCCTTGACCTCTGCGTGGACCTCACTCCGCTTGCCTGGGTTCTCCCCAGCCGGTACACACTTCACGACCCTCTGTCAGTCTGCGGCCCAGTCTGTCCCCACCATCAGGGGCTCCAGTGAACACCTGATTGGCAGAGTAGATTCCGGGTTGTGTTGTGCCGGCTGGAGGGGTTTCTAACACTACAACAATCTCTTATTCTACACCCTTCTCTGTCTGTACAAACTAATGAGGAAAAGTATCTGCCCAGTGGGGGAGTCAGGAGCCATCAGCCCCTATTAGACTCCTGCTCTCCTCCTCACATAATATCATTGTGCTACCAGCCCAGAGATCTGCCCAGTCTCCTCCCCACACACTCTGGTGATTCTCATACATCAGGAGCCATCAGCCCCTATTAGACTCCTGCTCTCCTCCTCACATCATATCATTGTGCTACCAGCCCAGAGATCTGACCAGTCTCCTCCCCACACTCTCTGGTGATTCTCATACATCAGGAGCCATCAGCCCCTATTAGACTCATGCTCTCCTCCTCACATCATATCATTGTTCTACCAGCCCAGAGATCTGACCAGTCTCCTCCCCACACACTCTGGTGATTCTCATACATCAGGAGCCATCAGCCCCTATTAGACTCCTGCTCTCCTCCTCACATCATATCATTGTGCTATCAACCCAGAGATCTGACCAGTCTCCTCGCCACACTCTCTGGTGATTCTCATACATCAGGAGCCATCAGCCCCTATTAGACTCATGCTCTCCTCCTCACATCATATCATTGTTCTACCAGCCCAGAGATCTGACCAGTCTCCTCCCCACACACTCTGGTGATTCTCATACATCAGGAGCCATCAGCCCCTATTAGACTCCTGCTCTCCTCCTCACATCATATCATTGTACTACCAGCCCAGAGATCTGACCAGTCTCCTCCCCACACTCTCTGGTGATTCTCATACATCAGGAGCCATCAGCCCCAATTAGACTCCTGCTCTCCTCCTCACATCGTATCATTGTGCTACCAGCCCAGAGATCTGACCAGTCTCCTCCTCTCACTCTGGTGATTCTCATACATCAGGAGCCATCAGCCCCTATTAGACTCCTGCTCTCCTCCTCACATCGTATCATTGTGCTACCAGCCCAGAGATCTGACCAGTCTCCTCCTCTCACTCTGGTGATTCTCATACATCAGGAGCCATCAGCCCCTATTAGACTCATGCTCTCCTCCTCTCATCATATCATTGTACTACCAGCCCAGAGATCTGACCAGTCTCCACCCCACACTCTCTGGTGATTCTCATACATCAGGAGCCATCAGCCCCAATTAGACTCCTGCTCTCCTCCTTACATTGTATCATTGTGCTACCAGCCCAGAGATCTGACCAGTCTCCTCCTCTCACTCTGGTGATTCTCATACATCAGGAGCCATCAGCCCCTATTAGACTCCTGCTCTCCTCCTCACATCATATCATTGTACTACCAGCCCAGAGATCTGACCAGTCTCCTCCCCACACTCTCTGGTGATTCTCATACATCAGGAGCCATCAGCCCCAATTAGACTCCTGCTCTCCTCCTCACATCGTATCATTGTGCTACCAGCCCAGAGATCCCACCAGTCTCCTCCCCACACTCTCTGGTGATTCTCATACATCAGGATCTATCAGCTCCTATTAGACTCCTGCTCTCCTCCTCACATCATATCATTGTGCTACCAGCCCAGAGATCTGACCAGTCTCCTCCCCACACACTCTGGTGATTCTCATACATCAGGAGCCATCAGCCCCTATTAGACTCCTGCTCTCCTCCTCACATCATATCAATGTGCTACCAGCCCAGAGATCTGACCAGTCTCCTCCTCACACTCTCTGGTGATTCTCATACATCAGGAGCCATCAGCCCCTATTAGACTCCTGCTCACCTCCTCACATCATATCATTGTGCTACCAGCCCAGAGATCTGACCAGTCTCCTTCTCACACTCGGGTGATTCTCATACATCAGGAGTCATCAGCTCCTATTAGACTCCTGCTCTCCTCCTCACATCATATCATTGTGCTACCAGCCCAGAGATCTGACCAGTCTCCCCCTCACACTCTGGTGATTCTCATACATCAGGAGCCATCAGCCCCTATTAGACTCCTGCTCTCCTCCTCACATCATATCATTGTGCTACCAGCCCAGAGATCTGACCAGTCTCCTCCTCACACTCTCTGGTGATTCTCATACATCAGGAGCCATCAGCCCCTATAAGACTCCTGCTCTCCTCCTTACATCATATCATTGTGCTACCAGCCCAGAGATCTGACCAGTCTCCTTCTCACACTCGGGTGATTCTCATACATCAGGAGTCATCAGCTCCTATTAGACTCCTGCTCTCCTCCTCACATCATATCATTGTGCTACCAGCCCAGAGATCTGACCAGTCTCCCCCTCACACTCTGGTGATTCTCATACATCAGGAGCCATCAGCCCCTATTAGACTCCTGCTCTCCTCCTCACATCATATCATTGTGCTACCAGCCCAGAGATCTGACCAGTCTCCTCCCCACACACTCTGGTGATTCTCATACATCAGGAGCCATCAGCCCCTATTAGACTCCTGCTCTCCTCCTCACATCATATCATTGTGCTACCAGCCCAGAGATCTGACCAGTCTCCTCCCCACACACTCTGGTGATTCTCATACATCAGGAGCCATCAGCCCCTATTAGACTCCTGCTCTCCTCCTCACATCATATCATTGTACTACCAGCCCAGAGATCTGACCAGTCTCCTCCCCACACTCTCTGGTGATTCTCATACATCAGGAGCCATCAGCCCCAATTAGACTCCTGCTCTCCTCCTCACATCGTATCATTGTGCTACCAGCCCAGAGATCTGACCAGTCTCCTCCTCTCACTCTGGTGATTCTCATACATCAGGAGCCATCAGCCCCTATTAGACTCATGCTCTCCTCCTCACATCATATCATTGTACTACCAGCCCAGAGATCTGACCAGTCTCCTCCCCACACTCTCTGGTGATTCTCATACATCAGGAGCCATCAGCCCCTATTAGACTCCTGCTCTCCTCCTCACATCATATCAATGTGCTACCAGCCCAGAGATCCCACCAGTCTCCTCCCCACACTCTCTGGTGATTCTCATACATCAGGATCTATCAGCTCCTATTAGACTCCTGCTCTCCTCCTCACATCATATCATTGTGCTACCAGCCCAGAGATCTGACCAGTCTCCTCCCCACACACTCTGGTGATTCTCATACATCAGGAGCCATCAGCCCCTATTAGACTCCTGCTCTCCTCCTCACATCATATCAATGTGCTACCAGCCCAGAGATCTGACCAGTCTCCTCCTCACACTCTCTGGTGATTCTCATACATCAGGAGCCATCAGCCCCTATTAGACTCCTGCTCACCTCCTCACATCATATCATTGTGCTACCAGCCCAGAGATCTGACCAGTCTCCTTCTCACACTCGGGTGATTCTCATACATCAGGAGTCATCAGCTCCTATTAGACTCCTGCTCTCCTCCTCACATCATATTATTGTGCTACCAGCCCAGAGATCTGACCAGTCTCCCCCTCACACTCTCTGGTGATTCTCATACATCAGGAGTCATCAGCTCCTATTTGACTTCTGCTCTTGGCCATTAATAAAAATGATCTGGAACAATGTAGTTACCTACCACTGAGGTCCCATTTTAACTCCTGACCTGAATATGATTCCACCACCAATTATTCACTTGGATCAGTGTGAATTCTTTTCCCTCTAGAGAAATTAGAGTTATCATCACAAAGGCACCTAGTCTGACCTACTTTGCCTTTTCGAGGTCTGCCTTGCTTTTTTCTTTAGCCTATGCTTACACACTCTCAATGTTGAGTAAAGGAAAGCCTTTCAGATAAATTGACCATCCACAAGGGTACCAGGCATGTTGCTGTCTCCTTTGATCTTTGCCGGTGGTAGTCATAAATCCGGTGACTAAAGAACGGACACCGATAACAGTGACCGTAAAAGGCTGACATGTAGGAAATACCAAACCTTATAAACAGTGACCAAGCGGCTTCCCATGATAGCGTACATTATATATAGATGTCGCCTGTTTATTTCTCATTCAGCGTTGCGGTGCTGGTCCATAGACAAGCACAGTCCGTGCGTCTGTTATGGGTTTATTTTTTTTATCAAACATGTTCCAGTAGAATATTTTGAGGTCCTTTGGACTGAAGACCAGAAGATTTTTCAAGTCATTTTGGAATTGAAAATGGGTCCCAGGACCATAAGATAAGAAGCTTATTTACATGGACTATTGGAGTATAATTTTTTTGGGGCCGCTACTAGACCTTTTGGAATATTATCATCATCATCAGTTATTTATATAGCGCTAGTGGCACCCCATTAGAGCTTACAGTCTAAATTCTCTAACATACGCACAGAGAGAGAGAGAGAGAGAGACTAGGGTCAATTTTGTTAGCAGCCAATTAACCTACCAATATGTTTTTGGAGTGTGGGAGGAAACTGGAGCACCTGGAGGAAACCCACGCAAACACAAGGAGAACATACAAACTCCTCACAGATAAGACCATGGTTGGGAATTGAACTCATGCCCCAGTGCTGTGAGGCAGAAGTGCTAACCACTAGGCCACTGTGCTGCCCAGTTATTATGGTTTTATTTGGACATGGTTACAAGCATTATTGGATTGCAAGCTTAGAAGAATAGATGGTAAGTATTTGGGGTGTTTTTACTTTTATTAAAATAATGTGGTTAAAAAGAGGGACTACAAATTCCAGCCAACCCGGGCTGTCATTAACAGTATGGGCATGCTGATGCTTATAGAACTACAAGAACCAGCATACCCATGGCAACCAGGGCATGCTAGCACTTGGAGAACCACAAGTGCCATCATGCCCTGACACCCATGCCCGCTGAGACATGTAGTGCCATAAAGCAAAATGCTAAATACACCACAACTCCCTCTTTTTAACCAAAAACTCTGTTTTCATACTTCTTTATACTTTTTGCGCGCTATTACCCTACACCCACTGCCCCAGGGGTGTAGGAAGAGACTGGGAAGGGTGTTTCTATATGGGAGGCCCGTACAATTGTTTTGCGGACCCCACTCCCTGGGGAATCCAGTCCAGCGCTGAACAGCCTGGGGTTGGTATGTCAATATGGCAGGGGGACCCCTGCCGCGTGTCCCTCTACTATAGTGCCACCCACCCCGGCTGGTTTGCCTAGTGCTGGTTGTGGTGTAATTGGGGGGACACCACACATTTTTGTTCCCCTGATTTCCCTGCAACCAGCAGTAGACTGGCAGCACTAGGGTTAATAGGGTTTTTAGGGGGGGGGGGGGGGGGCCACGCTTTTTTTAAAAAAATAATTAAATACATAGATAAAAGTCTCTTCACATTGAGACCAGCTCAGTAGAGGGCCTTCATCGGCTTCCCTTCATCCATCACGTAGTCAGTAGGCCACTTGCAGTTCTTGGCTCCATGGTAGAGAATTTAAACAATGGGGCCCCACTTGTCTTTTCAAAAAATCTTGATATCCCTAGTTTCTGGGTATCTAGAGCTCTCTCCTGTTCTATCCCTTCACAGTCGTTTTGGGTGAAATCGTGCCTCCAGCTGACTGGTATTACCTGTACAATATGTTAGAGGAGGAAGTCTCACAAGAGTAATGTCTGCAGTTTGTGTTCACAGTCTCTGAGGTGCCCAAGTGACAATAGCTCATTTATTGGTACACATTACAGTGGGGACAGCGAACTGATATACATAAAAGCACATATACATTTAACATTAATATTTGTCATATTGTTGCATATACAGGTAGTATAACTTGTTCTGGTCAGAGGGGATGCTTTTCAGGCTTAATGTTTATATTGAATCAATCTGGCACCCTAGGAAAAGGCCCCACTGTGTCATCTACTACACTCTGGAATGTCACCCCAATATTAGGGGCAACTGGAGGCACCGACATACATCACATGCTGTCCAAGAACTCTTCTAGTCTTGGCTAATGTCTGGCCAGAAAAGGCTGTGCTGCAACCCAATGCCAGTCTTGCAGATCCCTAAGTGGCCAGCTACGGCGATATCATTGCCAAGTGCTGGTGGCTATGGCCCGATATTTCTTGGGCACCACCAACTGTTTTGATGTCGGTTCATGCTTCATTCCGCCGCCGTATAACACTGTACACTTCCCATCCTCTCACACTATTGGGTTTCAACAGATAGGACCACCTGGCTGGTCTGCTGTGCTTGCTAAGCTGGCTAGAGATGGGTTCATCCATTGGACCTCCCTAAATTCTGACATCTACCATCCCTTTCCCCCCTGCCAAATCAACCCAATCACAGTCTGCTCACCGGTGGCAGTTCAGGGGCTGCGGCTGGAAGCACGACTGAATCCTTCAGTACTGGTGGAGAAGACTCCACAATCATGTCCGGGTACCTTTTTGGGTGAAATCATGCATCCAGCCGACCGTCACCAGCACTGGTTTAGAGGGCACGGTACACATTACAGTGATGCCTACAGAACACAACGGGTCATGTTGAAGCGTAAGCTGATATACATTATAACACACACCCTTAATATTGATATTGTATATAACTTCTTCTGGTTAGAGGGGATGACAAGTGGGCATAACCTTTATTTTACCCACATCAGCCTGGCACTCGTCACAGATGGCTCTGTATATAATTAGCAAAGTAAGTCATTTCTGTTTTCACTGTCAAACCATGGGATGTTTAGGTTCATGTACACATCATCTGATAATCACATATATACTCAGTCACTGTGTGTCTCCTACAGATGGACCCTGTAACAGAAATACCCCAGAGAGATGTCCCCGTCCTCTTTATTCACAGGATCGTACAGAGGAAAATCACAGTATCCCACAGGAGTATCAGGTAGATGGGATTTAGGGTCTCACCAAATACAAAATACCAAAGTGACTTTTCTGTAGAGAAGCTGTGTGGGTCTGAAATACTGATTGTCGTCTACTTAATAATGTCTGATTTCATTAATTAATATTGAAGTGTTATCTTCTTGTTTTTTGTTCTTTAGCGTGAAGACCTGATTGATATTAAGGGAGAAGAAGAAACGTATGTGAGGGGTGATCAGCAGTGTAAGGAGGAGGAAATCCCTACAGATATCAGCACAGGTCAGTAATAATCACTTATTATAGAAAGAGTCACATATTCTCCTTGTTCAGTCACTACAACAATCTCTTATTCTACACCCTCCTCTGTCATTACCCATGATCCCTCCTGTGCACTAATAGTAATAATAATTTTATATGTGGTTCTCAGTAATTATTTTGTTATTTTACGTTATTGTATTATTATTGCATTATTCACCTATAGTCCCTAATCAGCCCTCAGTTCATGCCGTCCAGTAACTGAAGACAAGGTCTCTGCAGTCATCTCTTCAGCTCATTCTACAACCTGTCCACTTGACCCTATTCACTCCCAATTTCTCCGCTCCCTCTCCTACACTGGATGCCCACCTTTGGCTCACATCTTCAATCTGTCTCACTCCACCGGCAAGTTTCCTTATTCCATAAGCTCATCTAACCAATTCTAAAGTAACCATCTCTCAATCCAACCTCTCTCTCCATCTACCGCCTTATTTCTTTTCTTTGCCTCCAAATTACTTGTGAAATTGGTGTTTCAATTTCTCTCCTCTCATTCCATTCTCGACTCTCTGCGGTCAGGTTTCCGCCGCCATCATTCCATTCTCGACTCTCTGCGATCAGGTTTCCGCCGCCATCATTCCATTCTCGACTCTCTGCGGTCAGGCTTCTGCCGCCATCATTCCATTCTCGACTCCCTGCAGTCAGGTTTCCACTGCCATCATTCCATTCTCGACTCTCTGCAGTCAGGTTTCCACCGCCATCATTCCATTCTCGACTCTCTGCGGTCAGGTTTCCACCGCCATCATTCCATTCTCGACTCTCTGCGGTCAGGTTTCCACCGCCATCATTCCATTCTCGACTCTCTGCAGTCAGGTTTCCGCCGCCATCATTCCATTCTCGCCTCTCTGCGGTCAGGCTTCTGCCGCCATCATTCCATTCTCGACTCTCTGCAGTCAGGTTTCCACTGCCATCATTCCATTCTCGACTCTCTGCAGTCAGGTTTCCACCGCCATCATTCCATTCTCGACTCTCTGCGGTCAGGTTTCCACCGCCATCATTCCATTCTCGACTCTCTGCGGTCAGGTTTCCACCGCCATCATTCCATTCTCGACTCTCTGCGGTCAGGTTTCCACCGCCATCATTCCATTCTCGACTCTCTGCGGTCAGGTTTCCACCGCCATCATTCCATTCTCGACTCTCTGCGGTCAGGTTTCCACCGCCATCATTCCATTCTCGACTCTCTGCAGTCAGGTTTCCGCCGCCATCATTCCATTCTCGACTCTCTGCGGTCAGGTTTCCGCCGCCATCATTCCATTCTCGACTCTATGCGGTCAGGTTTCCGCCGCCATCATTCCATTCTCGACTCTCTGCAGTCAGGCTTCCACCGCCATCATTCCATTCTCGACTCTCTGCAGTCAGTTTTCCACCGCCATCATTCCATTCTCGACTCTCTGCAGTCAGGTTTCCACCGCCATCATTCCATTCTCGACTCTCTGCAGTCAGGTTTCCGCCGATCTACTTACTGCAAAGTCTAAGGGTCTTTTCTCCATTCTCCTGGACCTCTCTGCTGCTTTTGACACTGTTGATTCTCACAATGTTGACATTTTAACTGTGGCAACATATTGATCATGGCGACATTCTGAATGTCGACCTTTTAACTGTATCAACATTTTCATTGTCGCCATTTCGACTTCATGCTCACAGAACTATAACCACACACCTGTCATTGAACAATAGCTCCCATCCAGTCTCTGTGATGGATTCTCTGTGCCCTTCAACTTCCGATCTGTATCTGTGTTCTGTTCTGCACCTATGCTGCCAGCTGTTACCTGTCTGTGGTCTTCACCTTTCTCCTACTCTGTCCTGATTTTCTCCTCCGCTCTGTGCCGTCATCATTTTGTGTTGCCAATCCACTCCTTGCTGTCTCTCTGTGCCCTACCCTTCTCTACTGCTAGTCCTGCTGCTCTCCTTTCCTCTCAGTGCCTAATTTAGTAGTTATTTAGTATCTTGACTGTGGCCGCTGTACTACTTGAAGTTGACCAGAGGAACATATAGAGGCTGCTTCACTGTCTTTTGTTATATATATGTCCAAATGGGAAACTTTGAGTAGTGTAGATGCATGGATCGGGCGTACTGCTAGTATAGTCCATGTCCGCTGTGCTTCCAAGGCTCTAATGTTTGGGCAATGTGTGGATGGGTGTTATGGTTGGGCAGTGTTACTGGCTAATACGCCTTAATATTTTATGACACTGGTTGGGCAATTTGTATGCTTGAGAAATGAGGGTGGAATTGTCCAATGTGGTTATACAATCTACATACAGTATTGCTGAGTCTATGCACTGTTTTTGGTAATGTGGTTGTGGTATACAGGGTGGTCCATATGTGTGGAAACACTCTATTAAATTGGAAATGGGTAAGGAAATATGAATCCAGTGTCTGCACATATGATCTGGGTATGGTGGTCCGTAGGGTGGCCATCTTGAGTTGTCCATCTTGGATGCAACTCTAATTTTTAAAAATTTTTAAACGGGAGTTTCCACACTTTTGGACCACATTGTATTTTAAGTCCTCATTTATCTGTTCCAACATTAGTCCTGTTTGCTATTTCTAATTCATGCGGGACACTGCAACATTGTGGAATAGAGTGTGGAGACTGGAACTTGCTTACTTTAAATTTACTTACAAATACTTATGCTCCTCTGAATATGGATGATGTTTTTCATTATTTTACATTTATTTTGCTTTATTTTTGTGCCTTCTGTTAATGGTATCAGCATCCTTCAGCTGCGGCGGTGATGCCTTGAGGTGCCGCAATCAATCAATCAATGTCCAAAAATCTGTTACATGTTTTGTCCGTCTTAATGTAATGTTTAGTGGAAAAAGTCCTGAGTGCCTCTTAGTATGGGGTTAGACCCCTCCAATAATTTAGAGTTCCTTGTAAATTACCTAAAATCCTGGTAGTGCTGAGGGGAGTCTAAAGCAAAGTGTAAAGCTGAGATAAAGAAGAGATCTCTATTGCATGCATGTAGTAACATCCAGATGTGTGTTAAAACGGAGTCACAGACAGTCTTTGGATAAATACCTTCAGGGATTCGGATTCCCTATTTGCATCAACGGTAATGGGACAGGGTGTAGAAACTTACCCCTCCAGGTGTCCTTTCACGGGGCTCCAGGTCCTCCTTGGTCCCTCCGTCTCGGGTGTTGTGTGGATGAGCAGATCCACCACCTGCTGTCATAAACTGCCAGAAAAAGAGCGTCTCACTTGAGGCCGCGATAAATCTCAAGCACGGCCGCAGGGCGCACTGCATGCAATAGAGATCTCTTCTTTATCTCAGCTTTACACTTCAGTTTAGACTCCCCTCAGCACTACCAGGATTTTAGCTAATTTCCAAGGAACTGTCAATTATTGGAGGGGTCTAACCCCACTAGGGACATTTTATACTATAAATTACATTAAGAGAGAAACATTTTTAACAGATTTTGGACATTGTTTGATTCTCTTGGAGAGTCTGTTTACTAACAATTACTCTTTTATTGGTTTTTGCTTTTGTTGTGTTTTGGTTAATTGCTCATACTAATGCTATTGACTATGCAAATTATGTTTGTTTAGACCCAAATTATATATTGCTGTGAATTACATTTTGTGTACGGATCATCAGTCAAGCAATACAAGGATTAGACCACATGTACACCACACTCTCTGCTCCCTGGGAATTACTATCTTCTTTCCTTTCTGGAAACATGTTGCCCTAAGGGAAGCTTTTCAGTCCTTTATTTCCATGAGGTTGTTAGTAGTTGTTTGTAGTTAGTCCCATCTCAGAATAGTAGAACGGTTTGGATTTTTACTCGGATATCTTCCTGCTCCAGAACTGGTGGCTTCTTTCGACCTATTCTGATACTGAAATCCTTAAATGTGCAGTTGCAAGTAGACCGTTTCACGATGAAGTAATTGAGGTTGGTCATCAACAGCATGGAACGGGACCAGCATGTTCCAATCTGCAAGGGACACCTTTGCCTTTTTATATTTGCAGTTCAGTCCCATCATGATCAGTTTCAGTCTCTACTCTTCGGCCTTGCGACAGCGCCAACTGTATTCACAAAAATCTGGAAGTTATTTTGCCCCTTTTCAGATCCAGGGGGTAATAGTCATCTCTTGGAAAATCTGCTGATCAAGGCAAACTCTGTGGCCTTGCTTCAAGTCCAGGATTTTTGGACACTCATTGGTAGCTTAGACTCTTCAAGTGTGCTGGAGTTTGGAGCGTTTTTCGCCACTCTAGCCACGGGGCAGCAGTTCTTGCAAGGAAAGGCCATAAAGGTTCAATCAGACAATGTCATTGCAGTGACTTACCTAAATCACCAGGGACACCAAGAATGAGATGAACCCCAGAATTTTGACTTGAGCAGCACAGAATGCGGCCATTACAGCAGTCTTCTTCCCAGGGGTAAAGAACTGGAAAGCTGACTACCTCAGCAGTCACGCTTATCATCCTGGGGAGTGGTTAGTGGTTCCTTCGCCCGAAATATTCCAGCAGCTGGTGATCAGGTGGTATCAAGCAGATATCAACAAGATGGCACCTCTATTCAACTACAAGATTGAGAGCTTCTGCTACAGGATGAAGGTCCGCAGTAGGTGCCATGTCAGTTCCTTAGAGTTTCTATCTGATCTACCTGTTCCTGTCCATAAATGCTTATGTGGGTACTAAAATAGTTAAAAAGAGAGGGCATTTTGGTGATTATTTTAGCACCGGTAACTGCTGTTACTGCAGTATGGTATAAAACTCATCTCATTTGAAGGTTCAGGTCTCGGCCCTCTTGGGTTCTTTCAGAAAAAAATGTTTCTTTAGCCTGAAGTACAGACCATTTTGTAGAGTGATGCATGTGCAACCACGAGACATACCCCCCTCCCCAACTGCTCCACATGATCTAAACCTGGCGTTGACAGCCTTCCAGCATTTTCCTTTCGAACCTATTGATTCAGTGACGTTAAAGTTTCTTTCCTGGAAGACCAGCTGGGATCTCTGTCTAGTAGATCCCACTTCCTCAAGTCTTTTCAGCCCAAGGTGGACTCCAAGTTCCATCTGAATCAAGATATTGTGATTCTGGCCTTGAAGCTGGATAAGTGTCCAGAAGAACTGCATTTGCTTTTTGCACATAGTTAGGTCATTGAGACCCAATGTACATAGGGCCAGGGAATTACCCAGGATGGATGACCTGTTGGTCCTCTATGATTTCCACAAGAGAGGCTGGAAAGCCTCTAAGCAGACCATTGGCAGGTGGTTTACTTCAGTAATTCGCCAGGTTTGCAATGGGGTGGGTCAGCCTGTGCATATTCCACTATATCAGAGGATACCATGTGGTCTTTGGTGCATCCCTTCACAAAATTCTACAGATGTAGTAATTTTGCATTCAAGAATACCAGTTTAGGACAAAAGGTGCTGCGCTCTGCAACATTTAAGTGCACCCTCCCTTAGGGACAGCTTTGGGACATCACCAGTGTTTTAGTGTCCTGCATGGATGAATAAGAAAATTAGATTTTTGTAGTACGTAAAATCATTTTCACTAGATCCAATGGGGGATAGTGGATGCCCTTCCATTATGTTCTTAGTTTTTGTACATGTTCTTGTGCTTTGGTTTTTCTCTTTTATCTTTGTTTGGAGAACTTTGTTGTTGTCTCCTCCTCTGGTTTTTTACACTGGTTCCGTCCTTTGTGGGGATTTGTTAGAAAAATACTGTGGAGTCAGAGACAGCCAATAAGGTATAAAGGGATTTTTAATGTTAAGTTTAATGTGCCCAAGCTCCAGTGACCGCACTCTATACCCCAATGTTCCAGTGTCCTTCATTGAATTCAAAGGAAAAAGTTTGAATTAAGTACACAAATTCCCATTTTGTACATTTATATAGTAATAAAGTGTTTGTAGTTTGCTCATTGAAATTAAACAACCAAACTACTTGAACTCACTAATAGTATGAAATGATAAAATAAAATAAAACTGTCTATATCCATACATTTATTTTATTTCCAGTAGATGGATACAAAATCAGGAATATCTCAGAGGGATGTCTCATTTTGTCTGCAGATTTTAAAATAGAAGATAACATCACACAAGGGTCTCCAGAAGAACATCCCATTACTCTAAATATATATCCAGTGCACCACAATCCAAATATATCATCTGATCTGTCTAATAATGAGGATTTTTTTCATGATAACTCAGATATTGCAACACATGGTACAGCTCGTACAGGTGATGCAATCTTTCCTTGTTCTGAGTGTGGTAAATGTTTTATACATCAGTCAGTCTTTGTTAGACATCAGAGAGCTCACACAGGTGATATTCCATTTCCATGTTCTGAGTGTGGGAAATGTTTTACACAAAAATCATCTCTTGTTAGACATCTGGTCACTCACACAGGTGAGAAGCCATTTCCATGTTCTAGGTGTGGTAAACGTTTTACACACAAAGCAGATCTTGTTACGCATCAGAGGTCTCACACAGGTGAGAAGCCTTTTCCATGTTCTGAGTGTGGGAAATGTTTTACACAGAAATCAACTCTTGTTTCACATCAGAGAACTCACACAGGTGAAAAACCATTTCCATGTTCTGAATGTGGGAAATGGTTTACACATAAATTAGGTCTTGTTGTGCATCAGAGATCTCACACAGGTGAGAAGCCATTTTCTTGTCCTGAGTGTGGGAAATGTTTTACACACAAATCAGATCTTGTTCCACATCAGAGAACTCACACAGGTGAAAAACCATTTTCATGTTCTGGGTGTGGGAAACGTTTTACACATAAATCAGCTCTTGTTATACATCAGAGAACTCACACAGGTGAGAAGCCATTTCCATGTTCTGATTGTGGGAAATGTTTTACACATAAATCAGCTCTTGTTGAACATCAGAGAACTCACTCAGGTTTAAAACCATTTTCATGTTCTGAGTGTGGAAAATGTTTTGCACACAAATCAGCTCTTGTTACACATCAGAAAAACCACACAGGTGATAAACCATTTCCATGTTCTGATTGTGGTAAATGTTTTACAAATAAATCAGGTCTTGTTGATCATCAGAGAACTCACACAGGTGAGAAACCATTTCCATGTTCTGGGTGTGGAAAATGTTTTACCCATAAATCAGGTCTTGTTGTACATCAAAGAACTCACACAGGCGAAAAACCATTTTCATGTTCTGAGTGTGGGAATTTTTTTAAACAAAAATCAGATCTTGTTTCACATCAGAGAACTCACACAGGTGAAAAGCCATTTCCATGTTCGGATTGTGGCAAATGTTTTAAACAGAAATCAGCTCTTGTTACACATGAGAGAACTCACACAGGTGCAAAACCATTCCCATGTACTGAGTGTGGGAAATGTTTTACCCATAAATCAGGGCTTGTTGTACATCAGAGAACTCACACAGGTGAGAAGCCATTTCCATGTACTGAGTGTGGGAAATGTTTTGCAAATAAATCAGGTCTTGTTCAACATCAGAGAATTCACACAGGTGAGAAGCCATTTCCATGTTCTGAGTGTGGGAAATGTTTTTCACAGAAATCAACTCTTGTTGAACATGAGAGAATTCACACAAGAGAAAAAGCAATTTCAATGAGCTGATAGACTTGAAACGGTTGTCGCAATCTAAATTTTATCAATGTAAAGTATAAAAACAAGTATAAATGCATTTCCAGAATGTATACGCAAAGTATATTAACATCATTAACTTATGGAGGGCATTTTCCGGTCCATTTACGCAGTATATTAAAATATTATAATTTACACAGTTCAAGTGCAATTTTATGATGATTTGAAGCTGTTTTTGTACAAACGCGATTTATTTCTACAGGTAGGTGTGTGCCTTGGTGGGTTAAGTTGCACTTGCAGGGTTGCAAACCTCTGGGATGAGTTAGGTGGGTCCAGCCTTCTATTGCGCCAGCATGTGAAAATATGTTTTTGTTTTGCACGGCAAGACGTTTAAATGAGGTATGAAGGCCAAAGAGACGCGTTATCTTTTATCGGGTGGAGACAGGACCTTCCTTTGATGTGGTGGCAGTTGTCCGTCCTTGGCTTATATTTTGAAATGTGAGACTATTTCACCTTCCAGGCACAAGTAATACAGAAGAGCACATTTATAGGAACATAAATACACTAATAACATAAAGACATTTAGAAAATATAGTCCTGATGTTCCCTTATTCGTAATTTAAGACATAAGGGAGAATTGAGTGAGCAGTAATTTTTGGCGACAACCTAAGATAACAATGACATTGATGAAGAGTAGGTATGATACTGAGGTATTGCTTTTCTTTTTCCACCATGTGTGTTTACATCTTAGCTCACAACCACTGCACACTTTTCACAGGCAGTTCAGAAAAACTAAATGTTGGTACCTATGTTTGCACTATGCCAATAAATAAGCACATTTGCTTATAAGCAGATGCTCTATGGGTCTGTATTTCTGTCCAGTTTGTAAGTTACCTCCAGTGGGTCCGACAACTCTGTGATTGTGTAAACAGATTCCTCATCTCCTTTGTAGATAATAATAACCTCTCACTTCTGTTTGGACTTGATTCAGAAAGTTAAGGACGTCTGTTTAATTGGCATATTGATGGTTCCTTTCATTTGTATATTGGGCAAATTAAATGTGTTAACGTCACATTGGACAAAGGAAACTGATCACTGTCCGTTTTGTTATACAATATTTAAGTGCTTCAGATTCCTGGAGGTAGATTTATTACAGCTTCTAAAAAGAAAGATGTGGTGTTGACCATAGCAACCAATCATATTCTAGCTATCATTTATCTACTATAGTCCAGGAAATGATGGCTACAATTTTCCTGTTTAGCTTTAGTAAATATACTCCCTAGTGTTCAGGGTTTCCTAAGGGGATTCTCTATTTGCTATAAAAGGAAGATTAAGGAGGAGTTTGACCTTCTTCCAAAGAGCCAAACTAGATGGAATATTTAGCACAGTACAGAATAAAACATAATCAGGTGGACAATTCTAACACACATACACACACACACACACACACACACCCACACACCTCATGAGTAGAGCCTTAATATTGTACTACAGCTGGGATGTATTAAATGTTCACCAACTGCCAAAGCCAGAAACTATCTCTGTGTCTTGGAACCAGGAACTAGAATTGTACCTGTAATTGCCAACTGCCAGGAACTAGCACAGTAACTGTATCCACCAACTGCCAGGAACTAGCACAGTAACTGTATCCACCAACTGCCAGGAACTAGCGTAGTAACTGTATCCACCAACTGCCAGGAACTAGCGTAGTAACTGTATCCACCAACTGCCAGGAACTAGCGTAGTAACTCTATCCACCAACTGCCAGGAACTAGCACAGTGACTGTATCCACCAACTGCCAGGAACTAGCGTAGTAACTGTATCCATCAACTGCCAGGAACTAGCACAGTGACTGTATCCATCAACTGCCAGGAACTAGCACAGTAACTGTATCCACCAACTGCCAGGAACTAGCACAGTAACTGTATCCACCAACTGCCAGGAACTAGCACAGTGACTGTATCCACCAACTGCCAGGAACTAGCACAGTGACTGTATCCACCAACTGCCAGGAACTAGCACAGTGACTGTATCCACCAACTGCCAGGAACTAGCACAGTGACTGTATCCACCAACTGCCATGAACTAGCAAAGTAACTGTATCCACCAACTGCCAGGAACTAGCACAGTAACTGTATCCACCAACTGCCAGGAACTAGCAAAGTAACTGTATCCACCAACTGCCAGGAACTAGCACAGTAACTGTATCCACCAACTGCCAGGAACTAGCGTAGTAACTGTATCCACCAACTGCCAGGAACTAGCACAGTAACTGTATCCACCAACTGCCAGGAACTAGCACAGTGACTGTATCCACCAACTGCCAGGAACTAGCACAGTGACTGTATCCACCAACTGCCAGGAACTAGCACAGTAACTGTATCCACCAACTGCCAGGAACTAGCGTAGTAACTGTATCCACCAACTGCCAGGAACTAGCACAGTAACTGTATCCACCAACTGCCAGGAACTAGCACAGTGACTGTATCCACCAACTGCCAGGAACTAGCACAGTGACTGTATCCACCAACTGCCAGGAACTAGCACAGTGACTGTATCCACCAACTGCCAGGAACTAGCACAGTGACTTTATCCACCAACTGCCAGGAACTAGCACAGTGACTGTATCCACCAACTGCCAGGAACTAGCAAAGTAACTGTATCCACCAACTGCCAGGAACTAGCACAGTAACTGTATCCACCAACTGCCAGGAACTAGCAAAGTAACTGTATCCACCAACTGCCAGGAACTAGCACAGTAACTGTATCCACCAACTGCCAGGAACTAGCGTAGTAACTGTATCCACCAACTGCCAGGAACTAGCACAGTAACTGTATCCACCAACTGCCAGGAACTAGCACAGTGACTGTATCCACCAACTGCCAGGAACTAGCACAGTGACTGTATCCACCAACTGCCAGGAACTAGCACAGTGACTGTATCCACCAACTGCCAGGAACTAGCGTAGTAACTGTATCCACCAACTGCCAGGAACTAGCACAGTGACTGTATCCACCAACTGCCAGGAACTAGCACAGTGACTGTATCCACCAACTGCCAGGAACTAGCACAGTAACTGTATCCACCAACTGCCAGGAACTAGCACAGTAACTGTATCCACCAACTGCCAGGAACTAGCAAAGTAACTGTATCCACCAAGTGCTTGTATCCATGAACCTGTAGACTTATTGTCAGCCACAATTATAATCCTGCTACCGTATCTGTCGAGTGTTTCCCCCACCTCTTAAGCTTTTAGGCTGCGTCACCTTACTTTCTCTTTCATGTTGTTTTATGTGTATTTGTTTGTATCACAATCCCCTCAATGTACAGAGCTGAGTAATATTTTGTCACTTTATAATAAAAGGTGATAATGCTAAAGGTACTATGGAAAATACCATTAGCTGGGCTGACACATTTATAAGAATACAGTCAATCATTCACTAGGAACCAGTGACAACAATAAGGTACTTCATGCATTGATCGGATGTATTCTAAAGAATGACCTCAACATGTCTGCCTGCACTGTAGGTCGGGGAGAATTGTGATCATTGATGTGAGGTTGACATATATGTAACACCTTAATATAAGTCTATAAAAGTACCACTCTTTTTATGCAAGTTAAAGTTCATTTCTGGTCTATGTTTTATAATGACTTCTATCTTGTGTAGTGGATAATGGAATATGTTTTAGTTTCAGTTTGATTTTACTTAGTATCTATAGTTTTTATTCTTCATAGTGTAAATAAGTGTAATAACACTACAGTACATATCTGGACGTGACATGCAATTGTATGGTCAGTTCACAAATAAGGTAATAAAATCTATAATTACCAACCAACTTGTCTTCTTGATTTTATTAAGATTATTTCATCAAGGAAAAAAAAGAACAATAAAAATGTAGGAAGGAAGCAACTGATGAGGGTACAGTGGTATACAGTGTGGAGGGAGGAAGCAGCTGATGAGGGTACAGCGGTATACGGTACGGAGGGAGGAAGCAGCTGATGAGGGTACAGCCGTATACGGTACGGAGGGAGGAAGCAGCTGATGAGGGTACAGCCGTATACGGTGTGGAGGGAGGAAGCAGCTGATGAGGGTACAGCGGTATACGGTGTGGAGGGAGGAAGCAGCTGATGAGGGTACAGCGGTATACGGTGTGGAGGGAGGAAGCAGCTGATGAGGGTACAGCGGTTTACGGTGTGGAGGGAGGAAGCAGCTGATGAGGGTACAGCGGTATACGGTACTGAGGGAGGAAGCAGCTGATGAGGGTACAGCCATATACGGTATGTAGGGAGGAAGCAGCTTATGAGGGTACAGCGGTGTAAGGAGGGAGGAAGCAGCTGATGAGGGTACAGTGGTATACGGTGTGGAGGGAGGAAGCAGCTGATGAGGGTACAGCAGTATACGGTATGAGGGGAGGAAGCAGCTTATGAGGGTACAGAGGTGTATGGAGGGAGGAAGCAGCTGATGAGGGTACAGCGGTATACGGTGTGGAGGGAGGAAGCAGCTGATGAGGGTACAGCAGTATACGGTGTGGAGGGAGGAAGCAGCTGATGAGGGTACAGCCGTATACGGTGTGGAGGGAGGAAGCAGCTGATGAGGGTACAGCGGTATACGGTACTGAGGGAGGAAGCAGCTGGTGAGGGTACAGCTGTATACGGTATGAGGGGAGGAAGCAGCTTATGAGGGTACAGCGGTGTATGGAGGGAGGAAGCAGCTGATGAGGGTACAGCGGTATACGGTGTGGATGGAGGAAGCAGCTGATGAGGGTACAGCGGTATACGGTGTGGAGGGAGGAAGCAGCTGATGAGGGTACAGCGGTATACGGTGTGGAGGGAGGAAGCAGCTGATGAGGGTACAGCGGTTTACGGTGTGGAGGGAGGAAGCAGCTGATGAGGGTACAGCGGTATACGGTACTGAGGGAGGAAGCAGCTGATGAGGGTACAGCGGTATACGGTACTGAGGGAGGAAGCAGCTGATGAGGGTACAGCCATATACGGTATGTAGGGAGGAAGCAGCTTATGAGGGTACAGCGGTGTAAGGAGGGAGGAAGCAGCTGATGAGGGTACAGTGGTATACGGTGTGGAGGGAGGAAGCAGCTGATGAGGGTACAGCAGTATACGGTATGAGGGGAGGAAGCAGCTTATGAGGGTACAGAGGTGTATGGAGGGAGGAAGCAGCTGATGAGGGTACAGCGGTATACGGTGTGGAGGGAGGAAGCAGCTGATGAGGGTACAGCAGTATACGGTGTGGAGGGAGGAAGCAGCTGATGAGGGTACAGCCGTATACGGTGTGGAGGGAGGAAGCAGCTGATGAGGGTACAGCGGTATACGGTACTGAGGGAGGAAGCAGCTGGTGAGGGTACAGCTGTATACGGTATGAGGGGAGGAAGCAGCTTATGAGGGTACAGCGGTGTATGGAGGGAGGAAGCAGCTGATGAGGGTACAGCGGTATACGGTGTGGATGGAGGAAGCAGCTGATGAGGGTACAGCGGTATACGGTGTGGAGGGAGGAAGCAGCTGATGAGGGTACAGCGGTATACGGTGTGGAGGGAGGAAGCAGCTGATGAGGGTACAGCGGTTTACGGTGTGGAGGGAGGAAGCAGCTGATGAGGGTACAGCGGTATACGGTACTGAGGGAGGAAGCAGCTGATGAGGGTACAGCCATATACGGTATGTAGGGAGGAAGCAGCTTATGAGGGTACAGCGGTGTAAGGAGGGAGGAAGCAGCTGATGAGGGTACAGTGGTATACGGTGTGGAGGGAGGAAGCAGCTGATGAGGGTACAGCAGTATACGGTATGAGGGGAGGAAGCAGCTTATGAGGGTACAGAGGTGTATGGAGGGAGGAAGCAGCTGATGAGGGTACAGCGGTATACGGTGTGGAGGGAGGAAGCAGCTGATGAGGGTACAGCAGTATACGGTGTGGAGGGAGGAAGCAGCTGATGAGGGTACAGCCGTATACGGTGTGGAGGGAGGAAGCAGCTGATGAGGGTACAGCGGTATACGGTACTGAGGGAGGAAGCAGCTGGTGAGGGTACAGCTGTATACGGTATGAGGGGAGGAAGCAGCTTATGAGGGTACAGCGGTGTATGGAGGGAGGAAGCAGCTGATGAGGGTACAGCGGTATACGGTGTGGATGGAGGAAGCAGCTGATGAGGGTACAGCGGTATACGGTGTGGAGGGAGGAAGCAGCTGATGAGGGTACAGTGGTATACAGTGTGGAGGGAGGAAGCAGCTGATGAGGGTACAGCGGTATACGGTATGGAGGGAGGAAGCAGCTGATGAGGGTACAGCGGTATACGGTGTGGAGGGGGAGAGAGTGTGTGTGTGGCAGCATCCCATGTGCACTATGTCAGTTGTAATATATCATCTATTATTTTACTTTTTCATTTATTGGTCCCCGAACATGTTCCTGTATTATGGTGTTCACTGGAATTCCATCCAGGTATTCCATATTGAAATGTATACTGGCTATCTAATCTGTACTGTTAACTCTTAGTATTCCATGTCCAATATTGACTAATAATATATTTTTTATACGCCACAGCGTTCAGGGCTCAGTGAGATTAGGATGAGAGATGATAACTGGTGAAGGCTCAGGAAGATCTGAAATTGTGGTGCTGTTTGTATGTAGGTGTGCTATGTTTTGTCATGTGTATACGTGTTCTTATGATTAGGTTGGGGAAGTTAAGTTTATTATCAACAATGTGTCCATGACAATTTGCCTTCTGGTCTAATCCTTGACATGAGGAGTATCGGGATTTGGTGAATTCTCAGACTGGTGTAGTGTAACATCTGCAAGCATTATAAATGACACACACACAGCTCCCTGTATTGACAGACAGAGGTAGGATGCACAACCGCCAAGTGGTGGACTCAGCACATCACGTGGGGAATGTATAAATAATCTGGTTTCCCGCATCTGGGAGCAGTGGGTTGGGGTGACATATTAACTAGGGGCCCCAGAGAGGAGTTGGTCCCAGGCTCCGCTGGCATTCCAGGAGCAGGTGAGCAAGGTATACTTTAGTAGGGGAAGAAGGCTCATATCTATAGAGGAGAGTTCCTCTGCACACAAAGGTAGGACCCCGGGAGTGGGCTAGTGGGCGGATGCCAGCTGGAGCCAGGAAGGTCACACCCTGGATGAGGGAAATCATTCAGGGTGGCAGCAGTCTGGAAAAACCCAAAAGAGGAGGGAATGTTGCCAGCAACAGCGGTGCTAATATGGAAGCTTCTTAAAATAAAGCTCATCGTATCAAGGAGGCAAATTGTCATGGACACATAGTTGATAAAAAAAGCTCCAGTAGGAGAAGCATCCTGGAGAAGTCCTACAGTAGGATAGGGGAGAAAGGGAGCGCTGTCATCAGTAGTGTTGCTGGAAGAGGAGAATCCCTGGATATTGGGTATTGCTATAGAGAGGGAGACAGTAGAGTCAGGGGGCAAGCAAAGAGCACTCCAACAGAAGTAGTGGCCCATCCTTAAAGGGTGGTTTTCAGTACAATATATATTTATTAATAGAAAAAATAGGCTGTTTTAGTGTTGCTTAACACAGTGATTCTTTATTATTACAAATGATACATTTTAAATAATGACTAAATAATACAATAAAAACAAAAATTGCATTTTATTTTTTATATGTTCCTTCTTCCTACAGCATCTTATTTATGATAATGGGGTATATATGTAACACTATATAGTGATAAACTCACAACAATAAGAGCAACAAATAACAGATATGTCTTCATCACACTGCTGCTTCCTTCATCACACTGTTCCCCCTTCATCACACTGTTCCCCCTTCATCACACTGTTCCCCCTTCATCACACTGTTCCCCCTTCATCACACTGTTCCCCCTTCATCACACTGTTCCCCCTTCATCACACTGTTCCCCCTTCATCACACTGTTCCATTTTCATCACACTGTTCCCCCTTCATCACACTGTTCCCCCTTCATCACACTGTTCCCTTTAATCACACTGCCCCCCTTTATCACACTGTTCCATTTTCATCACACTGTTCCCCCTTCATCACACTGTTCCCCCTTCATCACACTGTTCCCCCTTCATCACACTGTTCCCTCTTTATCACACTGTTCCATTTTCATCACACTGTTCCCCCTTCATCACACTGTTCCCCCTTCATCACACTGCTGCTTCCTTCATCACACTGTTCCCCCTTCATCACACTGTTCCCCTTCATCACACTGTTCCCTCTTTATCACACTGTTCCATTTTCATCACACTGTTCCCCCTTCATCACACTGTTCCCCCTTCATCACACTGCTGCTTCCTTCATCACACTGTTCCCCCTTCATCACACTGTTCCCCCTTCATCACACTGTTTCCCTTTAATCACACTGCCCCCCTTTATCACACTGTTCCCCCTTCATCACACCGTTCCCCCTTCATCACACTGTTCCCCCTTCATCACACTGTTCCCCCTTCATCACACTGTTCCCCCTTCATCACACTGTTCCCCCTTCATCACACTGTTTCCCTTTAATCACACTGCCCCCCTTTATCACACTGTTCCCCCTTCATCACACCGTTCCCCCTTCATCACACTGTTCCCCCTTCATCACACTGTTCCCCCTTCATCACACTGTTTCCCTTTAATCACACTGCCCCCCTTTATCACACTGTTCCCCTTCATCACACTGTTCCCCCTTCATCACACCGTTCCCCCTTCATCACACTGTTCCCCCTTCATCACACTGTTCCCCCTTCATCACACTGTTTCCCTTTAATCACACTGCCCCCCTTTATCACACTGTTCCCCCTTCATCACACCGTTCCCCCTTCATCACACTGTTCCCCCTTCATCACACTGTTCCCCCTTCATCACACTGTTTCCCTTTAATCACACTGCCCCCCTTTATCACACTGTTCCCCTTCATCACACTGTTCCCCCTTCATCACACCGTTCCCCCTTCATCACACTGTTCCCCCTTCATCACACTGTTCCCCCTTCATCACACTGTTTCCCTTTAATCACACTGCCCCCCTTTATCACACTGTTCCCCCTTCATCACACCGTTCCCCCTTCATCACACTGTTTCCCTTTAATCACACTGCCCCCCTTTATCACACTGTTCCCTTTTCATCACACTGTTCCCCCTTCATCACACTGTTCCCCTTTAATCACACTGCCCCCCTTCATCACACTGTTCCCCTTTAATCACACTGGTAACACTGAGCGGCCCGCCCCTGGAAGTCCCCCTTTGCCATGACAATGAACTTTATCCCAAAAACAACTTTTTCACTGCCTTTCAGCCCTGTCACAAAAGGACCAGCTGACATCAGGTCAGTGATTCTCTCGTTAACACAGGTTGACGAGGACAGGGCTGGAGATCACTCTGTCATGCTGATTGAGTTAGAACAACAGACTGGAAGCTTTAAAAGGAGGGTGGTGCTTGAAATCATTGTTCTTCCTCTGTTAACCATGGTTATCTAAATGGGCAAAGAAAAAGGTTAAATGAGGAAGCACTCCACTCCTAAATCTAATAGTTGTATGCAGATTAAAACCAATCTTTATTTGTATTTTATTAAAAAGGCACTCAAGTAACAATTGTAATAGGTGAATTACTTTAAAAAATATAGCAAGGAAAGTGACAGAAAAATAATTTTTATGAATTCAAAATTTATATATAGACCCTAGTGAGGGATTTGTTCTTTATCATGAAGCACTTATATATGGTGTCTAATGAAAGATTATTATGATATCGCATATGAGTTAGTAGGTGTAGTAGGGCTTAGTCATGGGAATTCCCATAACAATTGGAGGACCTTAAACCCAACCAAATTAGATACTACTTTAAAGGCTGCAAACAAGAGGTTGTAGTTTATGGTAGAACCAAAAGTCATCTGCTAAACCTGTTGTACCTCCAGCACAAATGGGCATGGGGATGAAATTTATGTTATTTGCTCTGATACCATCTCAGTACGAGCTTCAACCTGGTTTCAAAGGGATTAATACATTATGAAGAGGACCAAATATTAGCAAACATCTTGGAACAGGAGGATTCATGTAATTTGTGCCCAACATCTTCTGCCCATCTAAGAATTTCAGGTGGTTTAATGCACATTTGAGGTTTTATACAACTTGGAATTGAGACATTTATAAGAAGGTGCATAAAATAGAAGGTGTGTGATTTTTGGTAGTTGGGTCGATATCTTCTAATTTCATGTATGTTTGTACAGTGTTGGAACACAAATTTATGGCATTTTAGCAGCCATGGAGAGAACTCTATCAGTATTTAGGATGCAGAAGAGTGGGTCAGAGTACAATAAATCCCCATTCTTGGTCATAGATCTTCACTCAGCATTCAATGACTTTAATAATAATACCTAGTCACAAATAGAGAAAACTTAGCAACTCAGTCACATGTGCTGCAAAATCAAGAATTGTTTTCAGTGGCTGTGTAAACATGTCGCCCAAACAGAGTCAATTGATGATAAAATATTCAGATGATAATGACTGGTGAAGGTATGAATAGATGACCACCCAGCCACTTTGCAAAGCTCTGTCACCGAAGCCTTAAGTCCTTCTTGCCTGTGTTGAGTGGGCTCTCGAGATCTCTAGCAAATTATGGTCAGTCCTCTTGTTTTCCTACATAATTATTTTTCTGATCCATCTGTAAATGGCTTGGCATACCCTTTACGAGGACTGGTAGGAACATCATAGTGCTGTCTATTCTTCTAAATCCTGTTGTCATGGATAAGTATATGGAAATTGCCCTGACCAAGTCCGACGAGTGCAGTTTTTTTAAATCTCATCATTAGATTGTGAAATAGACGGCAGTGCGATTAATGAGGAATGTAGATACTACTTCTGTCAGAAACATTGGACTGGCTTTAAGTACCACTATCAGCATTCAGGAAAGGTTCTGTTATGAATCACGGTTTGTTTTTACTGAAGCAGTTAAAGCAGGAGTCAAAATAAGGTGAAATAATAGTAAAGGATAGATAAAAAAAAAATACAAATCCTGCGCTGAGCTTATAAGATTCATGACCGCAGTTGTGCTATACACAGACAGGGTTGATGCCAAACCCTGTAGAGAATATCATCGAAGAAACATAACAGTGCTAGAGATCCAAACAATAAGTGAACCTCCCTGTGGCTGAATAAGTTTAGGAACTCTGGGAATAATTGTTTAAAAATAGATATTTATTGATAGACAATCTCTATAAAATGCACACACAAATATATAATACCTAATTGTAACACAAAACGAGACCGGTCTCAGTAAAAACCCCAAGGAATAGAGTCCACTGATCATGCACCTGTAAGGTATTAGGTCAGCTGAATAAGGTTATGGTAAAAGGCGGTGTAATCCTACCTTCAATAATTGTCAAATGATCCTGACACAATTGAGTAGTAGAGTTTGTTATCCACAATGTAGCAAAAATGTATTAGCCGTACATGGGCAAGGTAAACCAGTTAGTTTGAGCCAATTGTTTCCGACTCTAAATCTGCCGTAGGGTGACACATTCAGAGGAGCGCTGTACAAACACACAAAAGCAGAAGTCGGGGAGAAAGGAGGATCCGTAGCCTCACAACAACGTCACATACCGTCAGGTGGTATATATAAGGACTTAGAAGGAATTAGAATTACCGCTCGGTGGCCACCGTGTAATATAATACCAACAGCAGGAATCAAATAGGCTTCCTCTTACTCCTCACTGTCGACTTGTTTCATCTAGCTCTGCTAAACGTTCAAAGAGAAAGTAAGTTTGGGTTGCACCTCCTCTCATTAAGTAGTCACAGGTTCATTCTTCTCAACAGGTTAATGAATAATCTCATTCAGAACATTTGGATCTAATTGGTGCAAGTTATATACCTCATCCAATAGAACATCTTTCTCATGTTACAGTGGACTCCCATACAAGAGGAGAAAAGTTCAAACACTCACTGAAACAACGACAAACATTAAACAGAAGACAAATTGTCCGAGTCATATATTCTTCTTCTAGAAGCCAAAGTCACTGAAGTGCATGTAACTCAACTTGAAACCATAATATGGAGTGACCGACTTACTTGTTGTGTCTGTTCAGCACCAGAAAGGCTCCTGGTGATTTCCTGATGGGGGAGAGTCTGGAATAGAAACCTCTGCCTTCTTCACCTGCAGAACAAGAGAAACTGCATGAACCTCTCTTAAGGTTTGCAGACTGTCTTGGATTGGACAAGGAAGTTCCTCCTAGGGTACTGGTGACTATCTTGTATCCATTGTTTACAATATCCAGTAGCCATTGATATGGTGATAGTGTGTGTCCAAATAGAGTTGATTTGTGGGGTGTTAATGAGGACTGATCCTGGCAATAGTCATTGTGGAGTCCATTTACTTGTTCTGCCATCTTTAAGTCCGAATGTTTCCTCACACACTCCAAAAACATACTAGTAGGTTAATTGGCTGCTATCAAAATTGATCCTAGTCTCTCTCTCTCTCTCTGTATGTTAGGGAATTTAGACTGTAAGCTCCAATGGGGCAGGAACTGATGTGAGTGAGTTCTCTGTACAGCGCTGCAGAATCAGTGGCGCTATATATATAAATGGTGATGATGATGATCATGTTTCGTCTTCCTGGCCTATAACTTCTCATTTTGACCTTTGATCTTGTGGCAATTGGTTAGATTTACCCCCACAAAACTTATGTATCATACAATTACATAATGTAATTGTATGGGGCTATTTTGGTTCTGGTAAGGTGGGAGATTTACACAGAGTGCAAGGAATAACGAAGCAGAACGTTTACCACTTCATTCTACAATGCCATGTCATACCGTGTGGTCAGTGGTTGATTGGTGCAAGTTTCAGCATAGAGAAAGACAACAATCCTAATCAGACTTCTAAGCTAAGCTGTGAAGAAACAGAGAGCCAGTGTACTGTCTTTGATGGATTAGTCGGCACAATCGCCAGATCTCAACCCTATTGAGCTCTAGTGGTATGAGCTTGACTGTAAGGTCAGAGGAAAATACCTATAGATAGAGCAACAGAAGTCATGGGTACAAATTTTCTTTGAATATCTTCAAAAACTGACAGCTAGAATGCCGAATGTCTGCAACACTGTAATTGCTGCAAATGGAGGATTCTTTGATTAATGTAAAGTTTTAGGAACAGTTACATAAAATAAAAATATTATGACATTATAAATGTACTATGATTTCATTTCAATTTAATGGTCCATTCATAAAAAAAAAATTCATTTGAAAACCAAATTTCAAACTTTTGCACAATAGTCTAAGTTAGAACAAACTTTCCACATTATCGAAACATCCTGGGTGTTTCCTTAACTTCCTCGGATTCATTATAGAGGAATCTTCTAAATTCCCTGAAAAATCCCATTCTGATTTTGAGTATCTATCTTCAAAATCCATGCTTGTCTGACACCTTGGTCTCTTTATCCCTTGTAGAGCACACAGATTTTCCTTGGTCACAAGACTCCTTCATCCAGGCTAGAAGTTCCTTATACGGCTTGGGGCTTTTTTTTACTTGGTTTGAGAACGACATGTTATAGAAAAGATGGCCTCAGTTTCAGCTGTTAAATCCTTATCACAGGAGCCACAAACTCTATACTGTTCTTCTTTCTACAGGTTCTACAAGAATACTGAAAGTACAGGGTATTACTGACTAAAGATAAATGGATGAATAACCAAGAACCCCTAACTTAGGGATTTACCTAAAGTGTGTGTCCTTTGGCTGTTGCAGATTGGCCTGAGGATTCATTCCGGGGCAGATTTCCGGCTGCTGCACTTATATGAATGTGGAAACCCTTTTCCAAAGACAGGGAACGATTCAACGTGGCCAGAAGTCCTCCTTTGGCCGCCATCTTGGTGCCCTGAGACCTAGGACGCTATGTGCACATGCACAGACATCCGAGGTCAGTTAACTGACGCAAAATTAAAAATCATTACAACATATCTGCTCCAGAAAATAGCAGACTATTGTGCCCTGGGTACAACTGAATAGTGCGTTGCTGAGTCCATAAAGAAGTCAAGCCCCTGTGCTACAGAAAACAACAAAACACTACCTGCCCTACCTATACCAGAGATAGGAAAAGACATAGAGAAAGAGGAGGAGATATATACTGTCTGGGTGGCGTTTTAACCGGTCTCTACCGTAGCAGGAAAGGGAATCTACTTTAGCAATGAGTACGAAAAAATAATGAAATATAGAAAAAATAATAAATAGCAAATCATAATATATAAAAAAAAATCAAATACAAACAGCAGTAAAAAAAATAAGAACATATAAAATTAATCTGAAGACAGAAAATAATAATAGTAAAAAATAATGAACATGGTAAATCAATGTACGCAGCCAGAAATCTCAGTGAATTAAATCTCCCCCTATATGTAAAAAATTAAATGTCACTTTCAGATGGAAAAATAAAGGTACTTTTTGATGGATATTATGACCCCAGATCATTCCAATATGCAACCTGTATAATCTTGACAATTCTGAAGCATTATAGTAATATTGAAGTAACTTCAATATTATTAAAATCTCTAGAGAACTTCAAAGTTAGTATTTTTTGAGTTCTTCTCCATCTATAATTGGTGAATTCAGAGAAGCAAATATGAGAAATAGCTGTTTCAGAAGCAGCAAAGAAATGAACAATGTTACAAATTCAGATTTATTAAAAAGTCGGAACAATTTTAGAACATTTATAAGCAAAAACATGGTATGAACAATGTTAAATTCTGTATAGAGTATATTACACATTAAATATCAAGTATATTGAAATAATCAGAAAACAAATGTACTAAATTTCAGCAAAACTATATTTCATTGCTTGTGGGCAACATTCAAAAATATTGGATGGAGGTGGCTACTCTGAAATTAAATGCTATGATGATTCAAAAAGATATTCATACATGTTTTTGAGCCTTATTTCATATAACAATGTTACACAAGTTTACAAATAGATTTCAGCCCAATATATACAGGGGAGAGCTGGCAAATTTTAGCCCGGAGGGCAAGACTCGACTTTGCAGCCTATTTTAATGGGGAAAAATGCAGGAGGCCCAGTGATCCAGCCCAAGATAGTGCACTATGGGACCGGCCCGGGGAGCAGATGTCCCCCTGCCCAGCCTGCCCCTGAATATATATTAGCTCCTTCAAGGTGAAATATATGGTACAACTGGTTAAACAATTTTAACAAAAATATGAAAAAAAATTGCAATTTGACTCACAAAGAAATAAACTGTCTCCAAATAAATAAACTTTTTAGAAATTTAGAACCCGATTATTACCTCTTTAGACCAGATGGAGGTGGATGGACATAAAGCCCAATAGTTTTCAAATTAAGTCTCAGGTAAACTTACAGCTTTTCCGTAATTCTAAACTGGTTATTGAAATCACCAGATACATTTATTATTGAGAGAATTAATTGATGAAATAATGGTTCTTTATTTTAAGACAATTTTTATTTCTCCTTTACTTTGTTCTTTTTGTTAATGATTTGTTTCCAAAACTATGGCATCACTTGTAATGGTTTTTTTAAAAAAAAAAACATTTTATTGTCATGATGTTCAATAAAGATATTATCACAAAAACAACAACAACAACTCATATTTCACTATTAAAACATTTCCCATATGTAGAGCAAGATTATAGGTTCTCTTGATTTATTGGTAAAAAAAAATCCACATTCAGAGCAAGAATATGGACTCACTACTGTGTGAATTCTCAAATATGTATCAAGCTGTGATTTGTGATAAAAAGTTTCCTACATTCAGAGCAAAAATATGGTTTTACTATTATGTGGAATATCTCATGTCTGGTAATATCTGTTTGAAACACTACCCACTTTCATGGCAGAGGTATGATCTTTCCCCGGTGAATTCTGATCTATAACAAATTACTTCTACATTTTCCACATTCAGGGCAAAATATGGATTCTACCCTGTATGACTCAACTGATGAGCATCAAGCTGTGATTTGTAAAGAAAAAAAATCCCACAGTCAGAACAAGAATATGGTTTCTCACCTGTGTGAATTTTCTGATGCATTTGTAAGGTTCCTTTCCTAGTAAAACATTTCCCACATTCAGAGCAAGGAAATGGTCTCTCTCCTGTGTGACTTCTCTGATGTACAACAAGAACTGAATTACTTCTAAACTTTTTCCCACATTCAGAGCATGAATATGGTTTCTCTCCAGTGTGAATTCTCTGATGTACAACAAGATGTGTATTACTCCTAAACCCTTTCCCACATTCAGAGCAAGAATACAGTTTCTCTCCTGTGTGAATTTCCTGATGTACAACAAGCTGTGAATTACTTTTAAACCCTTTCCCACATTCAGAGCAGGAATATGGTCTCTCATCTGTATGACTTCTCTGGTGTATAACAAGTTCTGAATTATTTCTAAAACCTTTCCCACATTCAGAACATGAATATGGGCTTTCACCTGTGTGACTTCTCTGATGTATAAGTAGTTCTGAATTACTTTGCCACCGTTTCCCACACTCAGGGCATGAATATGGGTGTACTCCAGTGTGACGCCCCTGATGTACAATCAGTTGTGAATTATGAGTAAAACATTTCCCACACTCAGAGCAAGAAAATGGTCTTTCTCCTGTATGGATTCTCTGGTGTCTAACAAGATTTGAATTACTTCCAAACCTTTTCCCACATTTAGAGCAAGAATATGGCCTTTCCCCTGTATGAATTATCTGATGTTTAATAAGTTCTGATTTACTTTTAAACCCTTTCCCACATTCAGAGCAAGAATATGGTCTCTCCCCTGTATGGCTTCTATAATGTACAACAAGTTCTGCATTACTACTACACCTTTTCCCACATTCAGAGCAAGAATATGGTCTCTCTCCTGTATGGCTTCTATAATGTACAATAAGTGCTGAATTACTTCTACACTGTTTCCCACATTCAGAGCAAGAATATGGCTTCTCAACTGTGTGACCTCTCTGATGATTAAGAAGAAGAGATTTTTTAGAAAAACATTTCCCACATTCTGAGCAGGACCAAGATTGGTTTGCAATGTGATTGCACTCCCCCTGCCTCTGGTGTTTAACATGGCTGAACCCTTTATTAAAACATTTATCATGGTTGGAAGAGGATCCTGATTCATCCTTAATATGAGTAGATGTATATTGTGTATGATCTGTGGGAGTATAAATGTCAGTGTCTGTGATGTTTCCTCCATCACATGAAACCGATTCCTCCTTAATATGAGCAAGTGGTTCTTTATGCAGTTCTGTTCGGAGAAAAGTATGGTGGTTAGAATTTATAAAATGTCATGTTATCCATACTACTAATCACGTCATATAACAGTACCAGTCTTGATGTCTATCCATAGGTATCATACTTAGGATTTCTGTGTTTAAAATTAATATGCCCAAAAACCAACCACAAAGGGCTTTGTTGGTTTTGTGTTAACAGCCTGGAATCTGACTGCCAGTCTTGGTGCCCCCACAGCATTTGGTTGTCTTCCGCACGCTACATTGACACTTTAGCCAGTCCCCATCCCACAGACATCAGATATGCTTCTCTGTTATGGGAGCAACACGTCCTGTTCCTGTTTAATCACCACTAATAGCGCTGGTATTAGGGCCTTGGGATCCCAGGAAAACCACACGGAATTCCTAAAACAAGCTGCATTGCCCCCTAGTGTCTGATACCATTGCCATTATAGGTGAGGACAAAACTCTAAATGGATGTGCTTCTCCTATAGCAGAGACGTTGAGGGGCAGAGGAGGGGATTGGAACAGTAAGGAAAGGGCGTGGAAGATCCCCCAATGCTGAGTGTTACCAGCCTAAAACAAAAGCTTATTAACCCACAAAGATTAATAAGCTAATAAGGCAGATTTGTTGCATACCCAGGAACAATAAACACCACATATCTCAAGAAATAATCAATGAAAACCATAAACGCGAGTTATACCATATTATATAGTACTCACAAATGATGTACACACAGTGATGACATCTCATATACACAGACAGGACTGTGATTAAACCTCCTCTTACCCAGTGATGTGAGGGGCTGGTGATCCTCCATCATCACGTCCTTGTACAGACCCTTGTGTCCTTCTAAATACTCCCCCTCCTGCATGGAGAGATAGACAGTGACATCCTGACACCTTATAGGAACCTGACACACACAATGGTCATCACCCAGACACATCCCCTGGTGTTACTGTATAATGTCCCATTCCCAGCAGTCACCTCTCCAGTCAGCAGCTGAGTGATCTTGTTGGTCAGTTCCAGGATCTTCTGGTCATTGTCTCTCTCATGTATCAGTGAGTGAGGTGGAGGCACCGTGATGGGGCTCTGGGTCCTGCTCAATCCTCCTGACACACAGGGATGGCTGCTGGGTGTCTGACACTAACCGGATGTCTTCTTCACAACTGTGTAATTCTACACATGGAGAGACACAAATAAATATCACATGCCGGGAGGATGACACCTTAAGTATATCCACTCACTGGATCCTTCCCCTTCACTATAGTGTAAAACATCCCTTAATAATTTCATTATCATACAAAGCGTGTGCATGGAGAAGCCTTAATCAATTTACAATAAACAGGACAGAACTCATGCTCTATAAAAAAAATCCCCCCATACCATAATCAGTGTGTGCTGGGAGCAAACTTATTCCTCGTTATATATCACTGTACAGACCCCTCTCCTCTATATAATAATAATAATAATAATAATAATAATAATCCCCCATATCAGTGTGTGCTGGGAGTTATTACTCCCATATATCACTGTACAGTCCCCTCTCCTCTATATAATAATAATAATAATTCCCCATATCAGTGTGTGCTGGGAGTTATTACTCCCATATATCACTGTACAGACCCCTCTCCTCTATATAATAATAATAATCCCCATATCAGTGTGTGCTGGGAATTATTACTCCCATATATCACTGTACAGTCCCCTCTCCTCTATATAATAATAATAATCCCCCATATCAGTGTGTGCTGGGAGTTATTACTCCCATATATCACTGTACAGTCCCCTCTCCTCTATATAATAATAATAATCCCCCATATCAGTGTGTGCTGGGAGTTATTACTCCCATATATCACTGTACAGACCCCTCTCCTCTATATAATAATAATAATCCCCCATATCAGTGTGTGCTGGGAGTTATTACTCCCATATATCACTGTACAGTCCCCTCTCCTCTATATAATAATAATAATAATAACAATAATACCCCATATCAGTGTGTGCTGGGAGTTATTACTCCCCATATATCACTGTACAGTCTTCTCTCCTCTATATAATAAAAATAATAATAATAATCCCCCATATCAGTGTGTGCTGGGAGTTATTACTCCCATATATCACTGTACAGTCCCCTCTCCTCTATATAATAATAATAATAACAATAATACCCCATATCAGTGTGTGCTGGGAGTTATTACTCCCATATATCACTGTACAGACCCCTCTCCTCTATATTATAATAATAATAATAATAATAATAATAATCCCCCATATCAGTGTGTGCTGGGAGTTATTACTCCCATATATCACTGTACAGTCCCCTCTCCTCTATATAATAATAATACCCCATATCAGTGTGTGCTGGGAGTTATTACTCCCATATATCACTGTACAGACCCCTTTCCTCTATATAATAATAATAATAATAATCCCTCCCATATCAGTGTGTGCTGGGAGTTATTACTCCCCATATATCACTGTGCAGTCCCCTCTCCTCTATACAATAATAATAATCCCCCATATCAGTGTGTGCTGGGAGTTATTACTCGCCATATATCATTGTACGGACCCCTCTCCTCCATATAATAATAATCCCCCATATCAGTGTATGCTGGGAGTTAAACTTGAGGATGAGAGTTGTGAGAGATTCTAGGCTGGGGACATGAGGATGAGAGTTGTGAGAGGTTCTAGGCTGGGGACATAAGGCTGAGAGGTGGGAGGACATGAGGATGAGAGGTGAGAGATGCAGGTTCCAGGCTGGGGGACATGAGGATGAGAGTTGGGAGAGGTTTTGGGCTGGGGGACATGAGGCTGAGAGGCAGGGGAGGTTCTGGGCTGGGGGACCGAAGGAGAAGAGGTGGGGGGACATGAGGCTAAGAGGTGGAGAGGTATGAGGATGAGAGGTGGGAGAGGTTCTGGGCTGGGGGAGATTATGATGAGAGGTGGGAGAGGTTCTGGGCTGGGGGACATGAGGATGAGAGGTGGTGGGGGACATGAGGATGAGAGTTGGGAGAGGTTTTGGGCTGGAGGACATGAGAATGAGGCGTGGGATATGCAGGTTCTGGGCTGGAGGATCTGAGGCTGTGAGGAGGGGGAGGATCTGGGCTGGAGGACCTGAGGCTGAGAGGAGGGGGAGGATCTGGGCTGGAGGATCTGAGGCTGAGAGGAGGGGGAGGATCTGGGCTGGAGGATCTGAGGCTGAGAGGAGGGGGAGGATCTGGGCTGGAGGATCTGAGGCTGAGAGGAGGGGGAGGATCTGGGCTGGAGGACCTGAGGCTGAGAGGCGGAGGACCTGAGGCTGAGAGGAGGGGGAGGATCTGGGCTGGAGGACCTGAGGCTGAGAGGCGGAGGACATGAGGCTGAGAAGAGGGGGAGGATCTGGGCTGGAGGACCTGAGGCTGAGAGGCGGAGGACATGAGGCTGAGAGGAGGGGGAGGATCTGGGCTGGAGGACCTGAGGCTGAGAGGCGGAGGACATGAGGCTGAGAGGAGGGGGAATATCTGGGCTGGAGGACCTGAGGCTGAGAGGCGGAGGATCTGAGGCTGTGAGGAGGGGGAGGATCTGGGCTGGAGGACCTGAGGCTGAGAAGAGGGGGAGGATCTGGGCTGGAGCATCTGAGGCTGAGAGGAGGGGGAGGATCTGGGCTGGAGGACCTGAGGCTGAGAGGCGGAGGACCTGAGGCTGAGAGGAGGGGGAGGATCTGGGCTGGAGGACCTGAGGCTGAGAGGCGGAGGATCTGAGGCTGTGAGGAGGGGGAGGATCTGGGCTGGAGGACCTGAGGCTGAGAGGAGGGGGAGGATCTGGGCTGGAGCATCTGAGGCTGAGAGGAGGGGGAGGATCTGGGCTGGAGGACCTGAGGCTGAGAGGCGGAGGACCTGAGGCTGAGAGGAGGGGGAGGATCAGGGCTGGGGGACCTGAGGCTGAGAGGCGGAGGACATGAGGCTGAAAGGAGGGGGAGGATCTGGGCTGGAGGACCTGAGGCTGAGAGGCGGAGGACATGAGGCTGAGAGGAGGGGGAGGATCTGGGCTGGAGAACCTGAGGCTGAGAGGCGGAGGACATGAGGCTGAGAGGAGGGGGAGGATCTGGGCTGGAGGACCTGAGGTTGAGAGGAGGGGAGGATCTGGGCTGGGGGATATGAGGAGGAGAGGAGGGGGAGGATCTGGGTTGGGGGATATAAGGAGGAGAGGAGGGGGAGGATCTGGGCTGGGGGATATAAGGAGGAGAGGAGGGGGAGGATCTGGGCTGGGGGATATAAGGAGGAGAGGAGGGGGAGGATCTGGGCTGGGGGATATGAGGAGGAGAGGAGGGGGAGGACCTGGGCTGGGGGATATGAGGAGGAGAGGAGGGGGAGGATCTGGGCTGGGGGATATGAGGAGGAGAGGAGGGGGAGGATCTAGGCTGGGGGACATGAGGAGGAGAGGAGGGGGAGGATCTGGGCTGGGGGATATAAGGAGAGGAGGAGAGGAGGGGGAGGATCTGGGCTGGGGGATATAAGGAGGAGAGGAGGGGGAGGACCTGGGCTGGGGGATATAAGGAGAGGAGGAGAGGAGAGGAGGGGGAGGATCTGGGCTGGGGGATATGAGGAGGAGAGGAGGGGGAGGATCTGGGCTGGGGGACATGAGGAGGAGAGGAGGGGGAGGATCTGGGCTGGGGGACATGAGGAGGAGAGGAGGGGGAGGATCTGGGGTGGGGGACATGAGGAGGAGAGGAGGAGAGGAGGGGGAGGATCTGGGCTGGGGGACATGAGGAGGGGGAGGATCTGGGCTGGGGGCCTGAGGCTGAGAGGAGGGGGAGGATCTGGGCTGGGGGACATGAGGAGGAGAGGAGGGGGAGGATCTGGGCTGGGGGATATGAGGAGGAGAGGAGGGGTAGGATCTGGGCTGGGGGATATGAGGAGGAGAGGAGGGGGAGGATCTGGGCTGGGGAACATAAGGAGGAGAGGAGGGGGAGGATCTGGGCTGGGGGATATAAGGAGGAGAGGAGGGGGAGGATCTGGGCTGGGGGATATGAGGAGGAGAGGAGGGGGAGGATCTGGGCTGGGGGATATGAGGAGGAGAGGAGGGGGAGGATCTGGGCTGGGGGATATAAGGAGGAGAGGAGGGGGAGGACCTGGGCTGGGGGATATAAGGAGGAGAGGGAGGATCTGGGCTGGGGGATATGAGGAGGAGAGGAGGGGGAGGATCTGGGCTAGGGGATGTGAGGAGGAGAGGAGGGGGAGGATCCGGGCTGGGGGATATAAGGAGAGGAGGGAGAGGATCTGGGCTGGGTGATATAAGGAGAGGAGGAGAGAAGAGGAGGGGGAGGATCTGGGCTGGGGGATATAAGGAGGAGAGGAGGGGGAGGACCTGGGCTGGGGGATATAAGGAGAGGAGGAGAGGAGGGGGAGGATCTGGGCTGGGGACATGAGGAGGAGAGGAGGGGGAGGATCTGGGCTGGGGGCCTGAGGCTGAGAGGAGGGGGAGGATCTGGGCTGGGGGACATGAGGAGGAGGAGGATCTGGGCTGGGGGATATGAAGAGGGGAGGAGAGGAGAGGAGGGGGAGGATCTGGGCTGAGGGATATGAGGAGGGGGAGGATCTGGGCTGGGGGATATAAGGAGAGGAGGGGGAGGATCTGGGCTGGGGGATGTGAGGAGGAGAGGAGCGGGAGGATCTGGGCTGGGGGATATGAGGAGGGGAGGATCTGGGCTGGGGGATGTGAGGAGGGGAGGAGAGGAGAGGAGGGGGAGGATCTGGGCTGGGGGATATAAGGAGAGGAGGGGGAGGATCTGGGCTGGGGGATATGAGAAGAGGAGGGGGAGGATCTGGGCTGGGGGATATAAGGAGAGGAGGGGGAGGATCTGGGCTGGGGGATGTGAGGAGGAGAGGAGGGGGAGGATCTGGGCTGGGGGATATGAGGAGGAGAGGAGGGGGAGGATCTGGGCTGGGGGATGTGAGGAGGGGAGGAGGGGGAGGATCTGGGCTGGGGGATATGAGGAGAGGAGGGGGAGGATCTGGGCTGGGGGATATGAGGAGGAGAGGAGGGGGAGGATCTGGGCTGGGGGATATAAGGAGAGGAGGGGGAGGATCTGGGCTGGGGGATATAAGGAGGAGAGGAGGGGGAGGACATGGGCTGGGGGATATAAGGAGAGGAGGAGAGGAGGGGGAGGATCTGGGCTGGGGGATATGAGGAGGAAAGGAGGGGGAGGATCTGGGCTGGGGGACATGAGGAGGAGAGGAGGGGGAGGATCTGGGCTGGGGGACATGAGGAGGAGAGGAGGGGGAGGATCTGGGCTGGGGGACATGAGGAGGAGAGGAGGGGGAGGATCTGGGCTGGGGGACATGAGGAGGAGAGGAGGGGGAGGATCTGGGCTGGGGGCCTGAGGCTGAGAGGAGGGGGAGGATCTGGGCTGGGGGACATGAGGAGGAGAGGAGGGGGAGGATCTGGGCTGGGGGATATGAGGAGGAGAGGAGGGGGAGGATCTGGGCTGGGGGATATGAGGAGGAGAGGAGGGGGAGGATCTCTGGGCTGGGGGACATAAGGAGGAGAGGAGGGGGAGGATCTGGGCTGGGGGATATGAGGAGGAGAGGAGGGGGAGGATCTGGGCTGGGGGATATGAGGAGGAGAGGAGGGGGAGGATCTGGGCTGGGGGATATGAGGAGGAGAGGAGGGGGAGGATCTGGGCTGGGGGATGTGAGGAGAGGAGGGGGAGGATCTGGGCTGGGGGATATAAGGAGAGGAGGGGGAGGATCTGGGCTGGGGGATGTGAGGAGAGGAGGGGGAGGATCTGGGCTGGGGGATGTGAGGAGAGGAGGGGGAGGATCTGGGCTGGGGGATATGAGGAGGAGAGGAGGGGAGGATCTGGGCTGGGGGATATAAGGAGAGGAGGGGGAGGATCTGGGCTGGGGGATGTGAAGAGGAGAGGAGGGGGAGGATCTGGGCTGGGGGATATGAGGAGGAGAGGAGGGGGAGGATCTGGGCTGGGGGATGTGAGGAGAGGAGGAGGAGGATCTGGGCTGGGGATATGAGGAGAGAAGGGGAGGATCTGGGCTGGGGAATGTGAGGAGGAGAGGAGGGGGAGGATCTGGGCTGGGGATATGAGGAGGAGAGGAGGGGGAGGATCTGGGCTGGGGGATATGAGGAGGAGAGGAGGGGGAGGATCTGGGCTGGGGGATATGAGGAGGAGAGGAGGGGGAGGACCTGGGCTGGGGGATATAAGGAGGAGAGGAGGGGGAGGATCTGGGCTGGGGGATATGAGGAGGAGAGGAGGGGAGGATCTGGGCTGGGGATGTGAGGAGGAGAGGAGGGGAGGATCCGGGCTGGGGGATATAAGGAGAGGAGGGAGAGGATCTGGGCTGGGGGATATAAGGAGAGGAGGAGAGGAGAGGAGGGGGAGGATCTGGGCTGGGGATATAAGGAGGAGAGGAGGGGGAGGACCTGGGCTGGGGATATAAGGAGAGGAGGAGGGGGAGGATATGGGCTGGGGGACATGAGGAGGAGAGGAGGGGGAGGATCTGGGCTGGGGGCCTGAGGCTGAGAGGAGGGGGAGGATCTGGGCTGGGGGACATGAGGAGGAGGAGGATCTGGGCTGGGGGATATGAGGAGGGGAGGAGAGGAGAAGAGGGGGAGGATCTGGGCTGAGGGATATGAGGAGGGGGAGGATCTGGGCTGGAGATATAAGGAGAGGAGGGGGAGGATCTGGGCTGGGGATGTGAGGAGGAGAGGAGCGGGAGGATCTGGGCTGGGGGATATGAGGAGGGAGGAGGGGGAGGATCTGGGCTGGGGGATGTGAGGAGGGGAGGAGAGGAGAGGAGGGGGAGGATCTGGGCTGGGGGATATGAGAAGAGGAGGGGGAGGATCTGGGCTGGGGATATAAGGAGAGGAGGGGGAGGATCTGGGCTGGGGGATGTGAGGAGGAGAGGAGGGGGAGGATCTGGGCTGGGGGATATGAGGAGGGGGAGGATCTGGGCTGGGGGATGTGAGGAGGGGAGGAGGGGGAGGATCTGGGCTGGGGGATATGAGGAGAGGAGGGGGAGGATCTGGGCTGGGGGATATGAGGAGGAGAGGAGGGGGAGGATCTGGCTGGGGGATATAAGGAGAGGAGGGGGAGGATCTGGGCTGGGGGATATAAGGAGGAGAGGAGGGAGAGGACATGGGCTGGGGGATATGAGGAGGAGAGGAGGGGAGGATCTGGGCTGGGGGATATGAGGAGGAGAGGAGGGGGAGGATCTCTGGGCTGGGGGACATAAGGAGGAGAGGAGGGGGAGGATCTGGGCTGGGGGATATGAGGAGGAGAGGAGGGGGAGGATCTGGGCTGGGGGATATGAGGAGGAGAGGAGGGGGAGGATCTGGGCTGGGGGATATGAGGAGGAGAGGAGGGGGAGGATCTGGGCTGGGGGATATGAGGAGGAGAGGAGGGGGAGGATCTGGGCTGGGGGATGTGAGGAGGGGAGGAGGGGGAGGATCTGGGCTGGGGGATATAAGGAGAGGAGGGGGAGGATCTGGGCTGGGGGATGTGAGGAGGAGAGGAGGGGGAGGATCTGGGCTGGGGATATGAGGAGGAGAGGAGGGGAGGATCTGGGCTGGGGGATGTGAGGAGGGGAGGAGGGGGAGGATCTGGGCTGGGGGATATGAGGAGAGGAGGGGGAGGATCTGGGCTGGGGGATATGAGGAGGAGAGGAGGGGAGGATCTGGGCTGGGGGATATAAGGAGAGGAGGGGGAGGATCTGGGCTGGGGGATATAAGGAGGAGAGGAGGGGAGGACATGGGCTGGGGGATATAAGGAGAGGAGGAGAGGAGGGGGAGGATCTGGGCTGGGGGATATGAGGAGGAAAGGAGGGGGAGGATCTGGGCTGGGGGACATGAGGAGGAGAGGAGGGGAGGATCTGGGCTGGGGGACATGAGGAGGAGAGGAGGGGGAGGATCTGGGCTGGGGGACATGAGGAGGAGAGGAGGGGGAGGATCTGGGCTGGGGGACATGAGGAGGAGAGGAGGGGGAGGATCTGGGCTGGGGGCCTGAGGCTGAGAGGAGGGGGAGGATCTGGGCTGGGGGACATGAGGAGGAGAGGAGGGGGAGGATCTGGGCTGGGGGATATGAGGAGGAGAGGAGGGGGAGGATCTGGGCTGGGGGATATGAGGAGGAGAGGAGGGGGAGGATCTCTGGGCTGGGGGACATAAGGAGGAGAGGAGGGGGAGGATCTGGGCTGGGGGATATGAGGAGGAGAGGAGGGGGAGGATCTGGGCTGGGGGATATGAGGAGGAGAGGAGGGGGAGGATCTGGGCTGGGTGATATGAGGAGGAGAGGAGGGGGAGGATCTGGGCTGGGGGATGTGAGGAGAGGAGGGGGAGGATCTGGGCTGGGGGATATAAGGAGAGGAGGGGGAGGATCTGGGCTGGGGGATGTGAGGAGAGGAGGGGGAGGATCTGGGCTGGGGATGTGAGGAGAGGAGGGGGAGGATCTGGGCTGGGGGATATGAGGAGGAGAGGAGGGGGAGGATCTGGGCTGGGGGATATAAGGAGAGGAGGGGGAGGATCTGGGCTGGGGGATGTGAAGAGGAGAGGAGGGGGAGGATCTGGGCTGGGGGATATGAGGAGGAGAGGAGGGGAGGATCTGGGCTGGGGGATGTGAGGAGAGGAGGAGGAGGATCTGGGCTGGGGATATGAGGAGAGAAGGGGGAGGATCTGGGCTGGGGAATGTGAGGAGGAGAGGAGGGGGAGGATCTGGGCTGGGGATATGAGGAGGAGAGGAGGGGGAGGATCTGGGCTGGGGGATATGAGGAGGAGAGGAGGGGGAGGATCTGGGCTGGGGGATATGAGGAGGAGAGGAGGGGGAGGACCTGGGCTGGGGGATATAAGGAGGAGAGGAGGGGAGGATCTGGGCTGGGGGATATGAGGAGGAGAGGAGGGGGAGGATCTGGGCTGGGGGATGTGAGGAGGAGAGGAGGGGAGGATCCGGGCTGGGGGATATAAGGAGAGGAGGGAGAGGATCTGGGCTGGGGGATATAAGGAGAGGAGGAGAGGAGAGGAGGGGGAGGATCTGGGCTGGGGGATATAAGGAGGAGAGGAGGGGGAGGACCTGGGCTGGGGGATATAAGGAGAGGAGGAGGGGGAGGATATGGGCTGGGGGACATGAGGAGGAGAGGAGGGGGAGGATCTGGGCTGGGGGCCTGAGGCTGAGAGGAGGGGGAGGATCTGGGCTGGGGACATGAGGAGGAGGAGGATCTGGGCTGGGGGATATGAGGAGGGGAGGAGAGGAGAAGAGGGGGAGGATCTGGGCTGAGGATATGAGGAGGGGGAGGATCTGGGCTGGGAGATATAAGGAGAGGAGGGGGAGGATCTGGGCTGGGGGATGTGAGGAGGAGAGGAGCGGGAGGATCTGGGCTGGGGGATATGAGGAGGGGAGGAGGGGGAGGATCTGGGCTGGGGGATGTGAGGAGGGAGGAGAGGAGAGGAGGGGGAGGATCTGGGCTGGGGATATGAGAAGAGGAGGGGGAGGATCTGGGCTGGGGGATATAAGGAGAGGAGGGGGAGGATCTGGGCTGGGGGATGTGAGGAGGAGAGGAGGGGGAGGATCTGGGCTGGGGGATATGAGGAGGGGAGGATCTGGGCTGGGGGATGTGAGGAGGGAAGGAGGGGGAGGATCTGGGCTGGGGGATATGAGGAGAGGAGGGGGAGGATCTGGGCTGGGGGATATGAGGAGGAGAGGAGGGGGAGGATCTGGGCTGGGGGATATAAGGAGAGGAGGGGGAGGATCTGGGCTGGGGGATATAAGGAGGAGAGGAGGGGGAGGACATGGGCTGGGGGATATGAGGAGGAGAGGAGGGGGAGGATCTGGGCTGGGGGATATGAGGAGGAGAGGAGGGGGAGGATCTCTGGGCTGGGGGACATAAGGAGGAGAGGAGGGGAGGATCTGGGCTGGGGATATGAGGAGGAGAGGAGGGGGAGGATCTGGGCTGGGGGATATGAGGAGGAGAGGAGGGGGAGGATCTGGGCTGGGGGATATGAGGAGGAGAGGAGGGGGAGGATCTGGGCTGGGGATGTGAGGAGAGGAGGGGGAGGATCTGGGCTGGGGGATATAAGGAGAGGAGGGGGAGGATCTGGGCTGGGGGATGTGAGGAGAGGAGGGGGAGGATCTGGGCTGGGGGATGTGAGGAGAGGAGGGGGAGGATCTGGGCTGGGGGATATGAGGAGGAGAGGAGGGGAGGATCTGGGCTGGGGGATATGAGGAGGAGAGGAGGGGGAGGATCTGGGCTGGGGGATATGAGGAGGAGAGGAGGGGGAGGATCTCTGGGCTGGGGGACATAAGGAGGAGAGGAGGGGGAGGATCTGGGCTGGGGGATATGAGGAGGAGAGGAGGGGGAGGATCTGGGCTGGGGGATATAAGGAGAGGAGGGGGAGGATCTGGGCTGGGGGATGTGAAGAGGAGAGGAGGGGGAGGATCTGGGCTGGGGGATATGAGGAGGAGAGGAGGGGGAGGATCTGGGCTGGGGGATGTGAGGAGAGGAGGAGGAGGATCTGGGCTGGGGATATGAGGAGAGAAGGGGAGGATCTGGGCTGGGGAATGTGAGGAGGAGAGGAGGGGGAGGATCTGGGCTGGGGGATATGAGGAGGAGAGGAGGGGAGGATCTGGGCTGGTGGATATGAGGAGGAGAGGAGGGGGAGGATCTGGGCTGGGGAATATGAGGAGGAGAGGAGGGAGAGGATCTGGGCTGGGGATATGAGGAGGAGAGGAGGGGGAGGATCTGGGCTGGGGATATGAGGAGGAGAGGAGGGGGAGGACCTGGGCTGGGGGATATAAGGAGGAGAGGAGGGGAGGATCTGGGCTGGGGGATATGAGGAGGAGAGGAGGGGGAGGATCTGGGCTGGGGATGTGAGGAGGAGAGGAGGGGGAGGATCCGGGCTGGGGGATATAAGGAGAGGAGGGAGAGGATCTGGGCTGGGGGATATAAGGAGAGGAGGAGAGGAGAGGAGGGGGAGGATCTGGGCTGGGGGATATAAGGAGGAGAGGAGGGGGAGGACCTGGGCTGGGGATATAAGGAGAGGAGGAGGGGGAGGATATGGGCTGGGGGACATGAGGAGGAGAGGAGGGGGAGGATCTGGGCTGGGGGCCTGAGGCTGAGAGGAGGGGGAGGATCTGGGCTGGGGGACATGAGGAGGAGGAGGATCTGGGCTGGGGGATATGAGGAGGGGAGGAGAGGAGAAGAGGGGGAGGATCTGGGCTGAGGGATATGAGGAGGGGGAGGATCTGGGCTGGGAGATATAAGGAGAGGAGGGGGAGGATCTGGGCTGGGGGATGTGAGGAGGAGAGGAGCGGGAGGATCTGGGCTGGGGGATATGAGGAGGGGAGGAGGGGGAGGATCTGGGCTGGGGGATGTGAGGAGGGGAGGAGAGGAGAGGAGGGGGAGGATCTGGGCTGGGGGATATGAGAAGAGGAGGGGGAGGATCTGGGCTGGGGATATAAGGAGAGGAGGGGGAGGATCTGGGCTGGGGGATGTGAGGAGGAGAGGAGGGGGAGGATCTGGGCTGGGGGATATGAGGAGGGGGAGGATCTGGGCTGGGGGATGTGAGGAGGGGAGAGGGGGAGGATCTGGGCTGGGGGATATGAGGAGAGGAGGGGGAGGATCTGGGCTGGGGGATATGAGGAGGAGAGGAGGGGGAGGATCTGGGCTGGGGGATATGAGGAGGAAAGGAGGGGGAGGATCTGGGCTGGGGGACATGAGGAGGAGAGGAGGGGGAGGATCTGGGCTGGGGGACATGAGGAGGAGAGGAGGGGGAGGATCTGGGCTGGGGGACATGAGGAGGAGAGGAGGGGGAGGATCTGGGCTGGGGGACATGAGGAGGAGAGGAGGGGGAGGATCTGGGCTGGGGGCCTGAGGCTGAGAGGAGGGGGAGGATCTGGGCTGGAGGATCTGAGGCTGAGAGGAGGGGGAGGATCTGGGCTGGTGGATATGAAGAGGAGAGGAGGGGGAGGATCTGGGCTGGGGAATATGAGGAGGAGAGGAGGGGAGGATCTGGGCTGGGGGATATGAGGAGGAGAGGAGGGGGAGGATCTGGGCTGGGGGACATGGGGAGGAGAGGAGGGGGAGGATCTGGGCTGGGGGATATGAGGAGGAGAGGAGGGGGAGGATCTGGGCTGGGGGATATGAGGAGGAGAGGAGGGGGAGGATCTGGGCTGGGGGATATGAGGAGGAGAGGAGGGGGAGGATCTGGGCTGGGGGATGTGAGGAGAGGAGGGGGAGGATCTGGGCTGGGGGATATAAGGGGAGGATCTGGGCTGGGGGATATGAGGAGAGGAGGGGGAGGATCTGGGCTGGGGGATGTGAGGAGAGGAGGGGGAGGATCTGGCTGGGGGATATAAGGGGAGGATCTGGGCTGGGGGATATGAGGAGGAGAGGAGGGGGAGGATCTGGGCTGGGGGATGTGAGGAGAGGAGGGGGAGGATCTGGGCTGGGGGATATAAGGGGAGGATCTGGGCTGGGGGATATGAGGAGAGGAGGGGGAGGAGAGGAGGGGGAGGATCTGGGCTGGGGATGTGAGGAGGAGAGGAGGGGGAGGATCTGGGCTGGGGGATATGAGTAGAGGAGGGGGAGGATCTGGGCTGGGGGATGTGAGGAGGAGGGGGAGGATTTGGGCTGGGGGATGTGAGGAGTGGAGGGGGAAGATCTGGGCTGGGGGATATAAGGAGAGGAGGGGGAAGATCTGGGCTGGGGGATATAAGGAGAGGAGGGGGAGGATCTGGGCTGGGGGATATAAGGAGAGGAGGGGGAGGATCTGGGCTGGGGGATGTGAGGAGGAGGGGAGGATCTGAGGAGAGGAGGGGGAGGATCTGGGCTGGGGGATATAAGGAGAGGAGGGGAGGATCTGGGCTGCGGGATGTGAGGAGGAGAGGAGGGGGGGATCTGGGCTGGGGGATATGAGTAGAGGAGGGGGAGGATCTGGGCTGGGGGATGTGAGGAGGAGGGGGAGGATCTGGGCTGGGGGATATGAGGAGAGGAGGGGGAGGATCTGGGCTGGGGGATATAAGGAGAGGAGGGGGAGGATCTGGGCTGGGGGATATGAGGAGAGGAGGGGGAGGATCTGGCTGGGGATATGAGGAGAGGAGGGGGAGGATCTGGGCTGGGGGATATGAGGAGAGGAGGGGGAGGATCTGGGCTGGGGGATATGAGGAGAGGAGGGGGAGGATCTGGGCTGGGGGATATGAGGAGAGGAGGGGGAGGATCTGGGCTGGGGGATATGAGGAGGAGAGGAGGGGGAGGATCTGGGCTGGGGGATGTGAGGAGAGGAGGGGGAGGATCTGGGCTGGGGATATGAGGAGAGGAGGGGGAGGATCTGGGCTGGGGAATGTGAGGAGGAGAGGAGGGGGAGGATCTGGGCTGGGGGATATGAGGAGGAGAGGAGGGGGAGGATCTGGGCTGGTGGATATGAAGAGGAGAGGAGGGGGAGGATCTGGGCTGGGGAATATGAGGAGGAGAGGAGGGGGAGGATCTGGGCTGGGGGATATGAGGAGGAGAGGAGGGGGAGGATCTGGGCTGGGGGACATGGGGAGGAGAGGAGGGGGAGGATCTGGGCTGGGGATATGAGGAGGAGAGGAGGGGGAGGATCTGGGCTGGGGGATATGAGGAGGAGAGGAGGGGGAGGATCTGGGCTGGGGGATGTGAGGAGAGGAGGGGGAGGATCTGGGCTGGGGGACATGGGGAGGAGAGGAGGGGGAGGATCTGGGCTGGGGGATATGAGGAGGAGAGGAGGGGGAGGATCTGGGCTGGGGGATATGAGGAGGAGAGGAGGGGGAGGATCTGGGCTGGGGGATGTGAGGAGAGGAGGGGGAGGATCTGGGCTGGGGGATATAAGGAGAGGAGGGGGAGGATCTGGGCTGGGGATATGAGGAGAGGAGGGGGAGGAGAGGAGGGGGAGGATCTGGGCTGGGGGATGTGAGGAGGAGAGGAGGGGGAGGATCTGGGCTGGGGGATATGAGTAGAGGAGGGGGAGGATCTGGGCTGGGGGATGTGAGGAGGAGGGGGAGGATTTGGGCTGGGGGATGTGAGGAGTGGAGGGGGAAGATCTGGGCTGGGGGATATAAGGAGAGGAGGGGGAGGATCTGGGCTGGGGGATATAAGGAGAGGAGGGGGAGGATCTGGGCTGGGGGATGTGAGGAGGAGGGGGAGGATCTGAGGAGAGGAGGGGGAGGATCTGGGCTGGGGGATGTGAGGAGGAGAGGAGGGGGGGGATCTGGGCTGGGGGATATGAGGAGGGGAGGAGGGGGAGGATCTGGGCTGGGGGATATGAGGAGAGGAGGGGGAGGATCTGGGCTGGGGGATATGAGGAGGAGAGGAGGGGGAGGTTTTGGGCTGGGGGATGTGAGGAGGAGAGGAGGGGGAGGATCTGGGCTGGGGGATATGAGGAGGAGAGGAGGGGGAGGATCTGGGCTGGGGGACATGAGGAGGGGGAGGATCTAGGCTGGGGGACATGAGGAGGGGAGGATCTGGGCTGGGGGACATGAGGAGGAGAGGAGGGGAGGATCTGGCTGGGGACATGAGGAGGAGAGGAGGGGGAGGATCTGGGCTGGGGGACATGAGGAGGAGAGGGGGGGAGGATCTAGGCTGGGGGACATGAGGAGGGGGAGGATCTGGGCTGGGGGATGTGAGGAGAGGAGGGGGAGGATCTGGGCTGGGGGACATGAGGAGGAGAGGAGGGGGAGGATCTGGGCTGGGGGACATGAGGAGGAGAGGAGGGGGAGGATCTGGGCTGGGGGACATGAGGAGGAGAGGAGGGGGAGGATCTGGGCTGGGGGACATGAGGAGGAGAGGGGGGGGAGGATCTGGGCTGGGGGACATGAGGAGGAGAGGGGGGGGAGGATCTAGGCTGGGGGACATGAGGAGGAGAGGATCTGGGCTGGGGGATGTGAGGAGAGGAGGGGGAGGATCTGGGCTGGGGGACATAAGGAGAGGAGGGGGAGGATCTGGGCTGGGGGATATAAGGAGAGGAGGGGGAGGATCTGGGCTGGGGGATATAAGGAGAGGAGGGGAGGATCTGGGCTGGGGACATGAGGAGGGGAGGAGGGGGAGGATCTGGGCTGGGGATATGAGGAGAGGAGGGGGAGGATCTGGGCTGGGGGATATGAGGAGGAGAGGAGGGGGAGGTTCTGGGCTGGGGGATGTGAGGAGGAGAGGAGGGGGAGGATCTGGGCTGGGGGATATGAGGAGGAGAGGAGGGGGAGGTTCTGGGCTGGGGGATGTGAGGAGGAGAGGAGGGGGAGGATCTGGGCTGGGGGATATGAGGAGGAGAGGAGGGGGAGGATCTGGGCTGGGGGACATGAGGAGGAGAGGAGGGGGAGGATCTGGGCTGGGGGACATGAGGTTGAGAGGAGGGGAGGATCTGGGCTGTGGGATATGAGGAGGAGAGGAGGGGGAGGATCTGGGCTGGGGGACATGAGGAGGAGAGGAGGGGAGGATCTGGGCTGGGGGATATGAGGAGGGGAGGAGGGGGAGGATCTGGGCTGGGGATATGAGGAGGGGAGGAGGGGGAGGATCTGGGCTGGGGGATATAAGGAGGAGAGGAGGGGGAGGATCTAGGCTGGGGGACATAAGGAGGAGAGGAGGGGGAGGATCTGGGCTGGGGGACATGAGGAGGGGAGGAGGGGGAGGATCTGGGCTGGGGGACATGAGGAGGAGAGGAGGGGGAGGATCTGGGCTGGGGGATATGAGGAGGAGAGGAGGGGAGGATCTGGGCTGGGGGATATGAGGAGGGGAGGAGGGGGAGGATCTGGGCTGGGGGACATGAGGAGGGGAGGATCTGGGCTGGGGGATATGAGGAGAGGAGGGGGAGGATCTGGGCTGGGGGATATGAGGAGGGGAGGAGGGGGAGGATCTGGGCTGGGGGACATGAGGAGGAGAGGAGGGGGAGGATCTGGGCTGGGGGATATGAGGAGGAGAGGAGGGAGGATCTGGGCTGGGGGATATGAGGAGGGGAGGAGGGGGAGGATCTGGGCTGGGGGACATGAGGAGGGGGAGGATCTGGGCTGGGGGATATGAGGAGAGGAGGGGGAGGATCTGGGCTGGGGGATATGAGGAGAGGAGGGGAGGATCTGGGCTGGGGGCCTGAGGCTGGCACGATATACACTGTGGGTGTTACAGCCCTGTAATCATTATATCACAGCCGCATCATGTTACCCTTTTAAATTCATAATTCGTGCGAGTATTTTACCTATGTTATATGTAAATGATTATATCCCACCTGTTTGTTGTCAGCCGGAAGATGTTACCCTACGTCTGCTTCGTGCGTTCCAACCTACTTCCGGTCCGTGCGGTCCAACCTTCTTCCGGTCGTGCGGTCCAACCTACTTCCGGTCGTGCGGTCCAACCTACTTCCGGTCCATGCGGTCCATCTTCTGCTGATCTGAGCTTATCGCTTTTTTCTACAACCATTTCCGGGTTTCTGGTGTTTCTTCCTTACAAGGATTCTCCACCGCGGTGCGAGGAGCCCGAACAGCTCATCGGTATTCCCTGGACAACCGGCCCCAGTACAGGTCACAGTACAGGACTCAGTACAGGTCACAGTACAGGTCACAGTACAGGTCACAGTACAGGTCACAGTACAGGACTCAGTACAGGTCTCAGTACAGGTCACAGTACAGGTCACAGTACAGGACTCAGTACAGGACTCAGTACAGGTCTCAGTACAGGACTCAGTACAGGTCACAGTACAGGACTCAGTACAGGTCACAGTACAGGACTCAGTACAGGTCTCAGTACAGGTCACAGTACAGGACTCAGTACAGGTCTCAGTACAGGTCACAGTACAGGTCACAGTACAGGTCTCAGTACAGGTCACAGTACAGGTCACAGTACAGGACTCAGTACAGGTCACAGTACAGGTCACAGTACAGGTCACAGTACAGGACTCAGTACAGGTCACAGTACAGGTCTCAGTACAGGACTCAGTACAGGTCACAGTACAGGACTCAGTACAGGTCACAGTACAGGACTCAGTACAGGTCACAGTACAGGACTCAGTACAGGTCACAGTACAGGACTCAGTACAGGTCACAGTACAGGACTCAGTACAGGTCACAGTACAGGTCACAGTACAGGACTCAGTACAGGACTCAGTACAGGTCACAGTACAGGACTCAGTACAGGTCTCAGTACAGGTCACAGTACAGGTCACAGTACAGGTCACAGTACAGGACTCAGTACCGGCCCCAGTACAGGACTCAGTACAGGTCACAGTACAGGTCACAGTACAGGACTCAGTACAGGTCACAGTACAGGTCACAGTACAGGACTCAGTACAGGACTCAGTACAGGACTCAGTACAGGTCTCAGTACAGGTCACAGTACAGGACTCAGTACAGGACTCAGTACAGGTCACAGTACAGGTCACAGTACAGGTCACAGTACAGGTCTCAGTACAGGTCACAGTACAGGACTCAGTACAGGTCACAGTACAGGTGACAGTACAGGTGACAGTACAGGACTCGGTACAGGTCACGGTACAGGACTCGGTACAGGTCACGGTACAGGTCACGGTACAGGACACGGTACAGGTCACGGTACAGGTCACGGTACAGGTGACGGTACAGGTGACAGTACAGGACTCAGTACAGGTGACAGTACAGGTGACAGTACAGGTCACAGTACAGGACTCAGTACAGGTCACAGTACAGGTCTCAGTACAGGTCACAGTACAGGTCACAGTACAGGACTCAGTACAGGTCACAGTACAGGACTCAGTACAGGTCACAGTACAGGACTCAGTACAGGTCACAGTACAGGTCACAGTACAGGTCACAGTACAGGACTCAGTACAGGTCACAGTACAGGACTCAGTACAGGTCACAGTACAGGACTCGGTACAGGTCACGGTACAGGTCACGGTACAGGTCACGGTACAGGCCACGGTACAGGCCACGGTACAGGCCACGGTACAGGCCACGGTACAGGCCACGGTACAGGCCGCGGTACAGGTCACAGTACAGGTGACAGTACAGGTCACAGTACAGGTGACAGTACAGGTCACAGTACAGGACTCAGTACAGGACTCAGTACAGGTCACAGTACAGGTCACAGTACAGGACTCAGTACAGGTCACAGTACAGGACACAGTACAGGACTCAGTACAGGTCACAGTACCGGCCCCAGTACAGGTCACAGTACAGGTCACAGTACAGGACTCAGTACAGGTCACAGTACAGGACTCAGTACAGGACTCAGTACAGGTCACAGTACAGGACTCAGTACAGGTCACAGTACCGGCCCCAGTACAGGTCACAGTACAGGTCACAGTACAGGTCACAGTACAGGTCACAGTACAGGTCACAGTACAGGACTCAGTACAGGACTCAGTACAGGTCACAGTACAGGACTCAGTACAGGACTCAGTACAGGTCACAGTACAGGACTCAGTACAGGTCACAGTACAGGACACAGTACAGGTCTCAGTACAGGTCACAGTACAGTACAGGTCACAGTACAGGTCACAGTACAGGTCTCAGTACAGGACTCAGTACAGGACTCAGTACAGGTCACAGTACAGGACTCAGTACAGGTCGCAGTACAGGTCGCAGTACAGGTCGCAGTACAGGTCGCAGTACAGGACTCAGTACAGGCCGCAGTACAGGACTCAGTACAGGCCGCAGTACAGGACTCAGTACAGGTCGCAGTACAGGACTCAGTACAGGTCGCAGTACAGGTCGCAGTACAGGTCGCAGTACAGGTCGCAGTACAGGTCGCAGTACAGGTCGCAGTACAGGTCGCAGTACAGGTCGCAGTACAGGACTCAGTACAGGTCGCAGTACAGGACTCAGTACAGGTCGCAGTACAGGTCTCAGTACAGGTCGCAGTACAGGTCGCAGTACAGGACTCAGTACAGGTCGCAGTACAGGACTCAGTACAGGTCGCAGTACAGGTCTCAGTACAGGTCGCAGTACAGGTCGCAGTACAGGTCGCAGTACAGGTCGCAGTACAGGTCTCAGTACAGGTCGCAGTACAGGACTCAGTACAGGACTCAGTACAGGTCACAGTACAGGACTCAGTACAGGTCACAGTACAGGACTCAGTACAGGTCGCAGTACAGGTCGCAGTACAGGACTCAGTACAGGTCACAGTACAGGTCACAGTACAGGTCTCAGTACAGGTCACAGTACAGGTCTCAGTACAGGTCACAGTACAGGACTCAGTACAGGTCACAGTACAGGACTCAGTACAGGTCTCAGTACAGGTCACAGTACAGGACTCAGTACAGGTCACAGTACAGGACTCAGTACAGGTCACAGTACAGGACTCAGTACAGGTCACAGTACAGGACTCAGTACAGGACACAGTACAGGTCACAGTACAGGTCACAGTACAGGACTCAGTACAGGTCACAGTACAGGTCACAGTACAGGTCACAGTACAGGACTCAGTACAGGTCACAGTACAGGACTCAGTACAGGACTCAGTACAGGTCACAGTACAGGACTCAGTACAGGACTCAGTACAGGTCACAGTACAGGTCACAGTACAGGACTCAGTACAGGTCACAGTACAGGTCACAGTACAGGTCACAGTACAGGTCACAGTACAGGACTCAGTACAGGTCACAGTACAGGTCCCAGTACAGGACTCAGTACAGGACACAGTACAGGTCACAGTACAGGTCACAGTACAGGTCACAGTACAGGACTCAGTACAGGTCACAGTACAGGTCACAGTACAGGTCACAGTACAGGACTCAGTACAGGTCACAGTACAGGTCACAGTACAGGACTCAGTACAGGTCACAGTACAGGACTCAGTACAGGTCTCAGTACAGGTCTCAGTACAGGTCACAGTACAGGACTCAGTACAGGACTCAGTACAGGACTCAGTACAGGTCACAGTACAGGTCTCAGTACAGGTCTCAGTACAGGTCACAGTACAGGTCACAGTACAGGTCACAGTACAGGTCACAGTACAGGTCACAGTACAGGACTCAGTACAGGTCACAGTACAGGACTCAGTACAGGTCACAGTACAGGTCACAGTACAGGACTCAGTACAGGTCACAGTACAGGTCACAGTACAGGTCACAGTACAGGACTCAGTACAGGTCACAGTACAGGTCACAGTACAGGACTCAGTACAGGTCACAGTACAGGACTCAGTACAGGTCTCAGTACAGGTCTCAGTACAGGTCACAGTACAGGACTCAGTACAGGACTCAGTACAGGACTCAGTACAGGTCACAGTACAGGTCTCAGTACAGGTCTCAGTACAGGTCACAGTACAGGTCACAGTACAGGTCACAGTACAGGACTCAGTACAGGTCACAGTACAGGTCACAGTACAGGACTCAGTACAGGTCACAGTACAGGTCACAGTACAGGTCACAGTACAGGTCACAGTACAGGACTCAGTACAGGTCACAGTACAGGACTCAGTACAGGTCACAGTACAGGACACAGTACAGGTCTCAGTACAGGTCACAGTACAGTACAGGTCACAGTACAGGTCACAGTACAGGTCACAGTACAGGACTCAGTACAGGTCACAGTACAGGTCACAGTACAGGTCTCAGTACAGGACTCAGTACAGGTCTCAGTACAGGTCACAGTACAGGACTCAGTACAGGTCACAGTACAGGTCACAGTACAGGACACAGTACAGGTCACAGTACAGGACTCAGTACAGGTCACAGTACAGGACTCAGTACAGGTCACAGTACAGGACTCAGTACAGGACTCAGTACAGGTCACAGTACAGGACTCAGTACAGGTCACAGTACAGGTCACAGTACAGGACTCAGTACAGGTCACAGTACAGGACTCAGTACAGGTCACAGTACAGGACTCAGTACAGGTCACAGTACAGGACTCAGTACAGGTCACAGTACAGGTCACAGTACAGGACTCAGTACAGGTCACAGTACAGGACTCAGTACAGGTCACAGTACAGGTCACAGTACAGGTCTCAGTACAGGTCACAGTACAGGACTCAGTACAGGACTCAGTACAGGTCACAGTACAGGTCACAGTACAGGACTCAGTACAGGTCACAGTACAGGTCACAGTACAGGTCACAGTACAGGTCTCAGTACAGGTCACAGTACAGGTCACAGTACAGGTCACAGTACAGGTCACAGTACAGGACTCAGTACAGGTCACAGTACAGGACTCAGTACAGGTCACAGTACAGGACTCAGTACAGGTCACAGTACAGGACTCAGTACAGGTCACAGTACAGGACTCAGTACAGGTCACAGTACAGGTCACAGTACAGGTCACAGTACAGGACTCAGTACAGGTCACAGTACAGGACTCAGTACAGGACTCAGTACAGGTCACAGTACAGGACTCAGTACAGGTCACAGTACAGGTCGCAGTACAGGTCTCAGTACAGGTCGCAGTACAGGACTCAGTACAGGACTCAGTACAGGTCTCAGTACAGGTCACAGTACAGGACTCAGTACAGGTCGCAGTACAGGACTCAGTACAGGTCGCAGTACAGGACTCAGTACAGGACTCAGTACAGGCCGCAGTACAGGACTCAGTACAGGCCGCAGTACAGGACTCAGTACAGGTCGCAGTACAGGACTCAGTACAGGTCGCAGTACAGGACTCAGTACAGGTCACAGTACAGGACTCAGTACAGGACTCAGTACAGGTCACAGTACAGGACTCAGTACAGGTCACAGTACAGGTCACAGTACAGGACTCAGTACAGGACTCAGTACAGGACTCAGTACAGGTCACAGTACAGGTCTCAGTACAGGTCTCAGTACAGGTCACAGTACAGGTCTCAGTACAGGTCACAGTACAGGTCACAGTACAGGTCACAGTACAGGTCACAGTACAGGACTCAGTACAGGTCACAGTACAGGTCACAGTACAGGACTCAGTACAGGTCACAGTACAGGACTCAGTACAGGTCACAGTACAGGTCACAGTACAGGTCACAGTACAGGACTCAGTACAGGTCACAGTACAGGACTCAGTACAGGTCACAGTACAGGACACAGTACAGGTCTCAGTACAGGTCTCAGTACAGGTCACAGTACAGTACAGGTCACAGTACAGGTCACAGTACAGGTCACAGTACAGGTCTCAGTACAGGACTCAGTACAGGTCACAGTACAGGACTCAGTACAGGTCACAGTACAGGTCACAGTACAGGTCTCAGTACAGGTCTCAGTACAGGACTCAGTACAGGTCACAGTACAGGACTCAGTACAGGTCACAGTACAGGTCACAGTACAGGTCTCAGTACAGGACTCAGTACAGGTCTCAGTACAGGACACAGTACAGGTCACAGTACAGGACTCAGTACAGGTCACAGTACAGGACTCAGTACAGGTCACAGTACAGGACACAGTACAGGTCACAGTACAGGTCTCAGTACAGGACTCAGTACAGGACTCAGTACAGGTCACAGTACAGGTCACAGTACAGGTCACAGTACAGGTCACAGTACAGGTCACAGTACAGGACTCAGTACAGGTCACAGTACAGGTCACAGTACAGGACTCAGTACAGGCCACAGTACAGGTCACAGTACAGGACTCAGTACAGGCCACAGTACAGGCCGCAGTACAGGACTCAGTACAGGTCGCAGTACAGGTCGCAGTACAGGACTCAGTACAGGACTCAGTACAGGTCACAGTACAGGACGCAGTACAGGTCGCAGTACAGGACTCAGTACAGGACTCAGTACAGGTCACAGTACAGGACTCAGTACAGGTCACAGTACAGGTCACAGTACAGGACTCAGTACAGGTCACAGTACAGGACTCAGTACAGGTCACAGTACAGGACTCAGTACAGGTCACAGTACAGGACTCAGTACAGGTCACAGTACAGGTCACAGTACAGGTCACAGTACAGGACTCAGTACAGGTCACAGTACAGGACTCAGTACAGGTCACAGTACAGGTCACAGTACAGGTCACAGTACAGGTCTCAGTACAGGTCACAGTACAGGACTCAGTACAGGACTCAGTACAGGTCACAGTACAGGTCACAGTACAGGACTCAGTACAGGTCACAGTACAGGTCACAGTACAGGTCACAGTACAGGTCACAGTACAGGTCACAGTACAGGTCACAGTACAGGACTCAGTACAGGTCACAGTACAGGACTCAGTACAGGTCACAGTACAGGACTCAGTACAGGTCACAGTACAGGACTCAGTACAGGTCACAGTACAGGTCACAGTACAGGACTCAGTACAGGTCACAGTACAGGTCACAGTACAGGTCACAGTACAGGACTCAGTACAGGTCACAGTACAGGTCACAGTACAGGTCTCAGTACAGGACTCAGTACAGGACTCAGTACAGGTCACAGTACAGGTCACAGTACAGGACTCAGTACAGGTCACAGTACAGGACTCAGTACAGGTCACAGTACAGGACACAGTACAGGTCTCAGTACAGGTCTCAGTACAGGTCACAGTACAGTACAGGTCACAGTACAGGTCACAGTACAGGTCACAGTACAGGTCTCAGTACAGGACTCAGTACAGGTCACAGTACAGGACGCAGTACAGGTCACAGTACAGGACTCAGTACAGGACTCAGTACAGGTCACAGTACAGGACTCAGTACAGGTCACAGTACAGGTCACAGTACAGGACTCAGTACAGGTCACAGTACAGGACTCAGTACAGGTCACAGTACAGGACTCAGTACAGGTCACAGTACAGGACTCAGTACAGGTCACAGTACAGGTCACAGTACAGGACTCAGTACAGGTCACAGTACAGGACTCAGTACAGGACTCAGTACAGGTCACAGTACAGGTCACAGTACAGGTCACAGTACAGGTCACAGTACAGGTCACAGTACAGGTCACAGTACAGGTCACAGTACAGGTCTCAGTACAGGTCACAGTACAGGACTCAGTACAGGACTCAGTACAGGTCACAGTACAGGTCACAGTACAGGACTCAGTACAGGTCACAGTACAGGTCACAGTACAGGTCACAGTACAGGTCACAGTACAGGTCACAGTACAGGACTCAGTACAGGTCACAGTACAGGACTCAGTACAGGTCACAGTACAGGACTCAGTACAGGTCACAGTACAGGACTCAGTACAGGTCACAGTACAGGACTCAGTACAGGTCACAGTACAGGTCACAGTACAGGTCACAGTACAGGACTCAGTACAGGACTCAGTACAGGTCACAGTACAGGACTCAGTACAGGTCACAGTACAGGTCGCAGTACAGGTCACAGTACAGGACTCAGTACAGGTCGCAGTACAGGTCTCAGTACAGGTCGCAGTACAGGACTCAGTACAGGACTCAGTACAGGCCGCAGTACAGGACTCAGTACAGGTCGCAGTACAGGACTCAGTACAGGACTCAGTACAGGTCTCAGTACAGGTCACAGTACAGGTCTCAGTACAGGTCACAGTACAGGTCACAGTACAGGACTCAGTACAGGTCACAGTACAGGACTCAGTACAGGTCACAGTACAGGTCACAGTACAGGACTCAGTACAGGTAACAGTACAGGACTCAGTACAGGACTCAGTACAGGACTCAGTACAGGACTCAGTACAGGTCACAGTACAGGTCTCAGTACAGGACTCAGTACAGGTCACAGTACAGGTCTCAGTACAGGTCTCAGTACAGGTCACAGTACAGGTCACAGTACAGGTCACAGTACAGGACTCAGTACAGGACTCAGTACAGGTCACAGTACAGGTCACAGTACAGGACTCAGTACAGGTCACAGTACAGGACTCAGTACAGGTCTCAGTACAGGTCTCAGTACAGGACTCAGTACAGGTCACAGTACAGGACTCAGTACAGGTCACAGTACAGGACTCAGTACAGGTCACAGTACAGGTCACAGTACAGGACTCAGTACAGGTCACAGTACAGGACTCAGTACAGGTCACAGTACAGGTCACAGTACAGGACTCAGTACAGGTCACAGTACAGGTCTCAGTACAGGTCTCAGTACAGGACTCAGTACAGGTCACAGTACAGGTCACAGTACAGGACTCAGTACAGGTCACAGTACAGGACTCAGTACAGGTCACAGTACAGGACTCAGTACAGGTCCCAGTACAGGTCCCAGTACAGGTCACAGTACAGGTCACAGTACAGGACTCAGTACAGGACTCAGTACAGGTCCCAGTACAGGACTCAGTACAGGTCTCAGTACAGGTGACAGTACAGGTCACAGTACAGGTCTCAGTACAGGTGACAGTACAGGACTCAGTACAGGACTCAGTACAGGTCACAGTACAGGTCACAGTACAGGTCACAGTACAGGACTCAGTACAGGTCACAGTACAGGACTCAGTACAGGTCACAGTACAGGTCACAGTACAGGTCTCAGTACAGGTCACAGTACAGGACTCAGTACAGGACGCAGTACAGGACTCAGTACAGGTCACAGTACAGGACTCAGTACAGGTCACAGTACAGGACTCAGTACAGGTCACAGTACAGGTCACAGTACAGGACTCAGTACAGGACACAGTACAGGTCACAGTACAGGTCACAGTACAGGACTCAGTACAGGTCACAGTACAGGACTCAGTACAGGTCACAGTACAGGTCACAGTACAGGTCTCAGTACAGGTCACAGTACAGGACTCAGTACAGGACGCAGTACAGGACTCAGTACAGGTCACAGTACAGGACTCAGTACAGGTCACAGTACAGGACTCAGTACAGGTCACAGTACAGGTCACAGTACAGGACTCAGTACAGGTCACAGTACAGGTCACAGTACAGGTCACAGTACAGGTCACAGTACAGGTCACAGTACAGGTCACAGTACAGGTCACAGTACAGGACTCAGTACAGGACTCAGTACAGGACACAGTACAGGTCACAGTACAGGACTCAGTACAGGTCGCAGTACAGGACGCAGTACAGGACGCAGTACAGGACGCAGTACAGGACGCAGTACAGGCCGCAGTACAGGCCGCAGTACAGGCCGCAGTACAGGCCGCAGTACAGGTCGCAGTACAGACCGCAGTACAGGACTCAGTACAGGTCACAGTACAGGTCACAGTACAGGACACAGTACAGGACTCAGTACAGGACTCAGTACAGGTCGCAGTACAGGTCGCAGTACAGGACTCAGTACAGGCCTCAGGACAGGTCGCAGTACAGGCCACAGTACAGGACTCAGTACAGGACTCACTACAGGACTCAGTACAGGTCACAGTACAGGACTCAGTACAGGTCTCAGTACAGGACACAGTACAGGTCACAGTACAGGACTCAGTACAGGTCTCAGTACAGGTCTCAGTACAGACCGCAGTACAGGACTCAGTACAGGTCACAGTACAGGACTCAGTACCGGCCGCAGTACAGGTCACAGTACAGGACTCAGTACAGGTCACAGTACAGGTCACAGTACAGGTCTCAGTACAGGTCTCAGTACAGGTCACAGTACAGGACTCAGTACAGGACACAGTACAGGACTCCGTACAGGACACAGTACAGGACTCAGTACAGGACACAGTACAGGTCACAGTACAGGTCTCAGTACAGGTCACAGTACAGGTCACAGTACAGGACTCAGTACAGGACTCAGTACAGGTCACAGTACAGGACTCAGTACAGGACTCAGTACAGGTCACAGTACAGGACACAGTACAGGACTCAGTACAGGACTCAGTACAGGTCACAGTACAGGACTCAGTACAGGTCTCAGTACAGGTCACAGTACAGGTCACAGTACAGGACACAGTACAGGACACAGTACAGGACTCAGTACAGGACACAGTACAGGACTCAGTACAGGACTCAGTACAGGTCGCAGTACAGGTCGCAGTACAGGACTCAGTACAGGCCGCAGTACAGGACTCAGGACAGGTCGCAGTACAGGACTCAGTACAGGACTCAGTACAGGTCACAGTACAGGTCACAGTACAGGCCGTAGTACAGGTCGCAGTACAGGACTCAGGACAGGTCGCAGTACAGGCCACAGTACAGGACTAAGTACAGGTCACAGTACAGGTCACAGTACAGGTCACAGTACAGGTCACAGTACAGGTCACAGTACAGGTCACAGTACAGGACTCAGTACAGGACTCAGTACAGGACTCAGTACAGGTCTCAGTACAGGTCTCAGTACAGGACGCAGTACAGGTCGCAGTACAGAACTCAGTACAGGTCGCAGTACAGGCCACAGTAAGTTGTCTTGCGCAAAATTTAATAGGGGGATTCGGATAACGGGAACAGTTAGAAGAGCCTCATACTCTGCAGTACGTTGTCACGTAAAATGTTGCCTTTGCCACCTTGTGTGTAGTGTGGTAGATGCTGCACTCAACTTGTGACCAGACTTACTCTACATAATGTCAGATTTCACTACACTTTGACAGGATAATAATAAAGATATAATATAATTCCTTGTTGTACATTTGTATAGTGTTATAATAAGGGGGTCCCACTTTATCAGATTATTTTTCTGGTGGGTCCATTTTTTCTTTTCATCACCCTGTCTGAGAAAGGGACGGTCAAGCTCAAGGGGACCGCTGGAAAATCTGTGCAACATTATACTTGTGCCAAAGGTAATTCTAAAGTATTTTGTGGACAGTCTGACCTGGATGCCCTGTGTGCAGTGTGTGAAGGAGAGGACTGTGATCTCTGTAGGTTCACCGGCTTCCCTGGAAGAACCGGGTTGGGCTTGGTCACTGCCGAGCTCCAGAGCCAAACTAACGCAAGCTATTATGGAAATCTGGGGGTTTATTCAGCGCTCTGTGGTCCACGGTTGATCTATAATGTTCGTGCAGAAACCTCTATGTGTGAAACCGAGTATAAATTAGCGCGCTTGGTAAGTGTTAACTAATTGTAACAAAGGTATTACCAGGGACGATTAGATGTTCAAGCTCCTCACACTTACCTTCAAGGCCCTCTCCAACTTCACTGCTCCCTACATCTCCAACCTCATCTCCATTCACACTCCATCCCGCCCTCTGCGTTCGGCCAATGACCGTCGCCTCTCTTCCCCCCTGGTCACCTCCTCCCACACTCGCATCCAAGACTTCTCCCGTGCTGCCCCCTCCACTGGAACTAGCTCCCCCGCTCCATCAGAACATCACACAACTTGTCCAGCTTCAAACGGGCCTTAAAAACTCACCTCTTCCTTATAGCCTTCCAGTCCCCCACTTAACTGCCCTCCTTCCAGTCTCCCACCTACCCCCCTCCCCCTCCTGCCCTCCTTCCTGTCCCCCTCCTTCCTTCCTCCTGGTCGCTCTCCCCCCCTCTTGTCTCTGCCTCCGCTCTCCCCCTTTCCTCCTCCTACCCTTGCGTCTCTGTCCGTCCTACCCTCCCCTTAGATTGTACGCTCCTCCGAACAGGGCCTCCTCTCCTCCTGTTCTCCATCAGCCTAACTCTGCTCTCCAGCTCCTTGTCTCTTCCGTGAGGCCCTTCTACCCCTCTCTCTACCCCGCTGGGGGCTCTCACCTTTCATCTAGCTGTACTTTGAGCTTCCTAGTTACTGTGCTTCTTGTTAACTGTCCCGTGCTGTCTCACCCCGTACCGTGTTTCTGTCTGTCCCTGGACGGTGCTACGGATACCTAGTGGCGCCCTATAAATAAATATTAATAATAATAATGTTGTATCATCCTGCCAACTGGGAATGGGTACAGCGGTGACAAATAGGTACACAAGAGAATGAATGTTATATATCTTTTTTTATAAACAGTTTTTTATTGAGGTATACAATATCACATATACAATTGGATGCATTATGAAATAAATACATATTTTCACATTTTTTCAAACAATTCAATAAGTCATTAACATGCCCAATCTCCCATTCCCAAACTATCCATCTTGTCTAGGACTTAATCATTAGAAGGTGAAGACAAGTCAATCGGAGGGTCCGCTGAGACCATTCTTAACCCGTACCACTCAGTATTGTGGAAGCTATTCCAAAGTTGTGTACGTGTGATACGGGGTAAGAGAGTTATAAAGCTCTCCCATGCATCAAAGAATTGCTTTACTCTAACCTCTTTCTGCAAAGACGTCTCTATCCAATCCATTCGGAATATGTGATAGAGCTTTTCTTTAAAAAGGGAAAACATAGGAGGGGAATCTTGGGCCCAGACCTGGAGTATGCTCTTCCTGGCCGCAGCAGAAACTGCTAATAGTAGTTTATTGCATCCTTTACTAACTTTGCAAGTATTTGGAAGTATTCCGAATATCGCCCATTCCGGAGATAGAGGCGCATAATTTACCAGGTGTGTATTAGAAAATCTCCAAATCTGGGTCCAGAATCGTTTAATTGGAGGACACTCCCAAAAACAGTGTGTCAAATCCGCTCTCGGAGACCCACACTTCGGACAACAGTGTGATTCTGATAGACCTATCTGAAATCGACGAGATGGAGACAGATATGCCCTATGATAGATGTTTAGGAACATTTCTGTATAGGTCATGGCCGGTAATATTTTAATGGATTTGGTCAGTGCCTTTAAAAGAACCTCTGGTGTCAGGTGAGGAAATTGTTCCTGCCACAGTGAAAGGCCAGTTTTAGAATGGTTATAGTCAAATTGGGTACGTAATAGGGAATAATGCTGTGAGATGGCTTGACGGGTCAGGGGAGGTCTCAAAAGCATAGCCTCCAAGGGATTATCCCAATCCTCCGGAGAGATTTTACTTAGTACTGTATTAATGTAATGTTGGCATTGAAATATTGCTAGATGATAAGGGGCTAGTTGTGGATAAGTAGAGCTTATTTGAGTATAGGTCATAGGTTTTCGCGTACTTGTATCAATTAATGATCTTATCTTAGTAATTCCTAATTTCGCCCATTTAGTAAATGGGAAGGAAGCTGATCCGTCCTGAAAGTTAGGGTTGCCTAACAATGGGAGGTTCATTGAGCTATAAGGGCTTAAATGGTATATGTGGCGAAGCTTATGCCAAAGTTTACGCACAGTATACAAGATTGGGTTGTTTATAGTCTGAATTGGAAGTTCTTTTTCATGTAGATGAATAAAGGCTAATAAGCTAAGGTTAGGGATAAAATTCTGATCTAATGTAGTATTAGTATAAGTATCCGTGTTATGCAACCAGTCTTTAAGGTGTCGCAGTTGGGCCGCTTGGTTATATTTGGTAGCATTTGGTAAATTCAGCCCTCCTCTATTTTTTGACTGTTGTAATTTGATCAACCCAATACGCGGTTTTTTGGAATTCCAGATAAAACGTCTAAATTCTGTATCCAATTTCATTGCATCTGATCTGGTCAATAATAAGGGTAAAACTTGTAGTGGATACAATAGTTTAGGAAATATGATCATTTTAATTATGTTTATTCTGCCTCCATAGGAGAGGCAGAGATGTTTCCAACCTTTCATCTCATGTTCCATTACATTTATCACCCTAGAGATATTAAGGTTATACAGAGAGTGAATATCTCTCGGTAGCTGGATGCCCAGGTATGGCATGGCCGATCTTGCCCATGTAATGGGAATATCCCGTGCCCATGTTGGGACTATGACACCCTTTCCCAGATACATAGCAGTAGATTTTTCAAAATTGACAGAGAACCCAGAGACAGAACCAAACTCCACTATTCGGTCCATTAAGGATCTAAGTGAGACTTCAGGATTGGATATGTAGATCATTACATCATCAGCAAAAGCTGTAATTTTGATTTCCTGATCTCCAATCTTTATTCCCTCCAGTTGCGTCCAGTTTTGCAAGACTCTAAGCATAGGGTCCAATACCAAATTAAAGAGTAATGGAGAGAGTGGACAACCCTGGCGAGTACCTCTATACATTTCCAGTGGGGAACCCGTGACACCATTGACCAATAGAGATGTTTTAGGGGAGGTGTAGAAAAAGGCTACAAGTGCTCTAAAATCCGTGTCAAAGCGCCTACATGAGAGAATTTCGTTTAGAAAAGGCCATGCAACAGAATCGAAAGCCTTTTGAGCATCTAAACTAAGGATCATGTTTGAGGTGGAATTTACACTTGAGGCCACAATCGCTGATATGGCTGTCCTAATACCTTTGACCGAGTGGCGTCCTGCTACAAATCCCAGCTGATGGGATGTTAACAACCCAGGAAGGATACTTTGTAAACGGTCTGCCATGATCTTTGCTAAAAGTTTGTAATCTGTGTTTAAAAGAGTAATAGGGCGATAAGATCCTTCAATCATAGGGTCCTTACCTGGTTTAGGGATAAGGACTGTATGGGCTACATTAAACGATGGGTATACAGGACGTTCCCTATGTATCATTGAAAACAAATCTGCTAAAACATGAGCCAGATCTCCTTCTAGGATCTTATAATACTCTGCCGTAAATCCATCTGGGCCTGGTGTTTTATTGAGTTTCAAATGTTTGATTGCAATCTCTACATCTCGGGAAGTGATATCTTTTGCCATAACATCTCTCTGTTCTGGCGTTAATGAAGGCAATTTGGCCTCGGTCAAAAGTTTGGACATTAGCTGAGGATTTGGTGTAGAGCCCTTGTATAAGGCCGAATAGTAAGCCTGGAAGGTTTCTAATATATCTTCCGATCTGGTAAGAATCTTAGAAGAATTATGGGCTTTAAGAGCGATTATGTGACTTTTACGTTTCTGAGGTTTGGTTATATTTGCAAGTAATTTGCCAGCTTTATTTCCCCATCTGAAAAATTTATTTTTTGAAAAATCAATTTGTTGTTTTGCTTGGGAAGTCAAGAAACTCTCTAAGAGTTGTCTCGCCTCACGATAAGTAGACCATGACATATCCGACTGGTTGGAAGCAAACCTAGCATATGCCTCAGCCGATAATTTGCTCAAATTATCATAAATTTCCTTAGTCTTTTTACGATGCCTAGATACATACGCAATTATGTGTCCCCTCATAACTGCCTTTGAAGCGTCCCAGAATAGAATTTTGTCATCCCATTGGTCAATGTTATCATCTAGATATTCAGCCCATCTGTGTCTTAGAAATTGTTGAAAATGATCTGAATTGTATAGGTAAGTAGGAAATCTCCAGTGCCTAGACCTCCGTCTTGAGTTCGGATTTTGGATTGTAAGAGAGATCATTGCATGGTCCGAAATAACTATATCAGCAATATCTGCTCTACGAACCCACGGCATTAGGGTGTCCGTGACTAATAAATAGTCTATCCTCGAAAAGGATCCATGTACGCTAGAATAGAACGAATAGGATCTGTCTGTTGGGTTTAAGAGGCGCCACGGATCAACCATGCCACACCTGGACATCAGACCATAAAAGCATTCCGGGGCCCTTGGGTTAGTTGTAGAAGATGCGTTTGATCTATCATATTTTGGATCAATAACGGAATTGAAGTCACCTGCTATCACAAGGTTAGGGGTGTCACGTTGTAGGACAAGTTGAATTAGAGACTGGTAGAAGTCACGTTGTGATCCATTGGGGGCATAAATATTCAAGAAGGTATATTTTTCATCATTAATTTGTAAAGAAATTAGTAGATATCGGCCCTCAGGGTCTATGACTGTATCTAAAACTGTATATTGGAGGTGTCTAGCTATTATTATGGCTACGCCTCTGGTTTTAGTTTTATATGAGGCCGAAATACAATCCCCAACCCAGCCTCCCCGCAAGATAAAACCATCATCCTTTCTCCAATGTGTTTCTTGTAGAAACGCTATATCTATATGAGCTCTTTTGAGGTGGGTAAGGACTTTTTTACGTTTAATAGGAGAGTTAAGCCCGCCTACATTCCAAGATGATAAATTAAGGGTTTGTGGAGTATTAGGTTCCTGGGAATCCAGCTGTGTAGGTTGCATTCCTAACCAATACCCACAGTGGGGCAATTAGTTAAACCAAAGGTGTGTAGGGAGAGGTTGCAAACAAACTCCACCAAAATCATCATTAAGTAAACTTGATCCAAACCATGGGATTCACCACCCCACATTTGTAAAATGAGACATTGGATATTTAACCTTTTTGTGAAATATGAAAGTAAAGTATATAATGCATTATATTTTCTGTACCTCAAACTTTTTCTTATCATTTTCCTAACCAAATTTTTCGTGCGATCCCTGGAAGTATTACCAGAGATCACAGAACCTTCAACAATGAACATTTGTAACATAACTAAATACATATGCAGATACATGTGTATACATATAGAGAGAGTTCACATTATCAACATAATCAGGTATCACATAGTCACTATGTGTTTCATCAACCTTCTAACGCCATGTTATCTAGGTCTGGAATGCTATATCATTCAAGTCAGTGCATTAGAAGGGGAGCGGGCTCCAGCTGGTGATCTGGAGTGCGGAGTAGGCACTTGAAAGTGGCTCTTTGCCATCTCCGGATTTTCAAAAATTAGTGTACGGCCATTTTCCACTACTCTGAGCTTAGCTGGATATAGAAGAGCGAAACTTTTGTTATTACCAGCCAAGAATTTGCAAACTGGTGCAAACTCTTTTCTCTTCTGTGACAACATAGCTGAATAGTCTTGAAATATCAGTATTCTATTACCCTCAATCTCTAATTGTTTCTTCCCCCTGAATGCTATCAATATTTTCTCCTTGTCCTTGAAATTTAAAAACCGAGCCAAAACAGGTCGAGATCTAGTAGAGTTACCCTCTCTAATTGAGCCCAGACGGTGGGCTCGCTCTATTTGTAAATTATCTAGTTCGTCATGTAGATTGAGAGCAACCACTAGATCTTGGCTAAGGTAAGAGGATAAATCAGGTCCTTTCACCGATTCTGGAATACCTATAAACCTTAGGTTATTTCTTCGACTGCGGTTTTCTAGATCATCAAATTTTTCTTGCATTTGTGACCATCTGCGCGAATCTTGTTCAGATCCGTTTTGCAAGGCTAGAACATTATCCTCCACATCGCTGGTACGTTGTTCCAGCGTGTTAATTCTAGCCGTGTTTTCTGCTATTTTGGCAACAGCTGCATCAAAGGTATCCTGAATAGCTCCGAATTTTTTGTCTATTATAGGAAGGAGAATGTCTAGAATAGTCTGAGCCGTGTCTGTACTTGTAGTATCAATGCATTTAGTGAGAGGAGTTTGGTTCCCTTCCTCCACGTCCCCCATTGAGAGGGGCGAGGAAGGAGAGGAAGCATCTTTGCTCGCTCCAGGCTTGTTTTTGCCTGTTTTACTCTGATCCAGCTTGCTATTTCCACGCTTGGATGAATTTTTGTTACAATATTTTTCCATTTCTAAGCAGACCAAGTACAATTATAAGGCACTAATCTAAGATTCTGACAGAGGTTGTTATATTAGAAATTCAACAATATTAAGGTTATGTTGTAAACTCTCTCTTTTTACATTAAGCTAATCACATATTAGTGGATGAAAGAAAATTAAAATAAAAACAAATATAAAAAATAATAATAAAAAAAATTAAAGAACAAAGGCATCAAAATTACTTTTTGATCCTGTAGTGTCGATACTATACCACAGTGTAAGGATATTCATATGAGCTATTAATTTAGACGTTCACATCAATATTTCAACTCTAATAAGTAATATTTAGTAGTAAGCAACTCAACATATGTAATTATACGTAGCTAATTTTAGGAATGTTGTAATGGTTATCTGTGTTCTATAAGTCCGCTTACGTGACCGAACTCCGGGGAGAGAGTGAAGAGATTTGTTAAAACGCGGTCAACTAGGTGTACCGCCCACCGGAAGTTCCTGTTGATAGATATTTAATCAGTCATTTATGCAGGGCGAATTTCGAAGCTTTTAGTTGTTATCAGCCATGGAGAGAACCACTCTGTTATATATAATTTGTTCAGTGGTAGTGACGTAGCTTGTGTTGAGTCAGATTTGTTGTGAAATCAAAGATGGTCTTTGCAGCAGTATTATTGATGACCACTAGGTGGCATAAATCGTTGGTTGTAGACTGGTGCAGACAGTAAGTAGCTGTATTGTAGAGCTTTCGTATGCAATGTTATTATCACAGGCAGGTAATCGGTAAGTATTTCCACAACTATTCTGCACTGCAGTAAGGTAGGCTCCTCGTTACAGTGCTACTGAACGCATGGGAGTTATCAGTGTCCACAGTGTGTGTCATCTACACATCAGCGTTGGTGCATCATCCTCAAAGTTATTGGGTAAAACATTTAGAAGTGTTGATGTTCACTGTCTCTGTTTGTTATGTAGCAATAATGTGTGGGGGCTATTCAGGTGGAATGGAAGGGGTTAATTCCTCCTTACCTCCGTTGTATACTTTTTTTTTTTTTTTTTTTTTTTATCCCCCTCCACAATGTCCCAGGATGACTCCCAGCAGGCACCACGGGGTTTGATTCACCGGAAAAGAAGGCAGTGATGGCGTTCTGCCACTTCCGGTTTTACTCCACCAGCACCACGAGTTATAGGGGTGGCTTTCAGGCGGGGGTCTCTGTGTGTGTGTACCTTATATGAGGGACCAGGCTTTCCCCTCTGAGATTTCCCCTCCGCCGTCAGTCCGTCTCAGTCGTGTCTCCTCTCCTCTCCGGGAAGTTTCCTTTGCCCAGTCGCTGCAGCGCTTGAGCGCTTGGCAGGTGGGCGCTTTTCCTCTCACAGGACTCAGGGCTGACTTGCGTGGTTGGGGCAATCACAATCCGCCGCTAGAATGTATTTTTTCCCTTCTTCTGTGCGGAGCTCCGTCCAGATGCGACTGTCCCGCTCGGCTTCCAAGCCACGCCCCCCGAATGTTATATATCTAACGTCTCTTAAACATATATGAGTAGCGTATCACGATGGCTCAGTGGTTAGCACTTCTGCCTCACAGCACTGGGGTCATGAGTTCAATTCCCGACCATGACCTTATCTGTGAGGAGTTTGTATGTTCTCCCCGTGTTTGCGTGGGTTTCCTTGGGCCCACTGTAAACAAAGTGTATTTGGATCCTTTTCTTCCGATGGTTTCTTGGTTGAGTCACACTCTGAAGTAGAGAGAAATGCTCACAGACACATGGTGAAGTTCTGCATGGATCTATTTCATTACAGATTCAAGATTGCACTTACATCTTGACAGTTAATTATTATCAGTGTGATGACAACAATGACAGTTTTCACAGTTGTCCAGATCCTCGGTCGATTATACTACACTCCATTGGAGATCACTGGTGGTTTCTTTGAAACCATATTGTGAAATTAGTTTCTATAGATATGAAATTGCTTAGTTCTTACACCAATTGCGTTTCGTCCATAGGTCTGGTCTCAAGGAAATGCAGGTTTGTCTAAAGTCGGTGTCTTATATGTCTTGATTAATTAAATGAGAGGTCTTCTGTGATTGACATGCAGAGTGGTCAATCGTCTCGTTGCTAAAGCCTAATCTTCAGGTGTTCACATGCTTTTGCCTATGTTGATTTAAGTGGAGGTATTGCAGGTGCCAATTGGTAACTTGATATATTAAATAGCGTTCACAATGTGTGAGCGACCATTAAAGAGGTGGCCATGTGTCTATGACAACATGTCACACATTAATTATTAGGACATATGGTTATATATTAGGGATATTGACGATCATGTGAGAGGGGGCATCAGTGACTGCTTTGATTTGCAGTGCTTTCACTTTGGCCTAGCTACCGCCACAAGGGTTTTCACCAAAACTATGACCATCGTGGTGGGGCTCTTGCAGTTTTAGAGACGACAATATGTGGACGACTTGTTGCGAAAGGTTCCTTCAGAATCCGCCTGTGACTGGTTCCCCCTCACCTCCCGCATGGTCAAGATGGCTGCTGCAGCGTCAAATGGGTTAATATCCGATGCTACTGTGCCGAATGGATTAAACCCCAGCGCTAGGGGATGTAAAATGTATTAAAGGGAATGTTTATTGATTTAACTGTATATACTTAATGTATGGGCGCTGTGGCACTGGCTAGTAGCTGGCAGGCAGCGCCGAAAGGATTAAGTCCCGGCACTGGGCTCGGTGTATAAATATATTTATTTTCATATTGTTCATGTATTGATCTATTGTGAAATTTTGGAGGCAATTTGGTTCTGTAACTCTTCTAAAGAAAGGAAATCCCAAGCTAATTAAGACTTTTCATCTGAGAGTGACCAACAAATCTTTTTAGCCTGAGTGCACAGCAGTGGGTCGTTATCCTTTCATCCTGTGTGTCCTGTTAAAGAGACAGGGGCTCTATTTGAATAATAAAACAGCAAGTAATTTGGGAAATCACTGATTGATGTAAATTTTGTTACCTTTACATTACTTTAAACCCAAGTGTAGAGAATGTATTGCATCCTGATGCTAAACATTGAATGTAATATCTCAGACGTTTTGGTGCCAGATATGGGCAGGGAGCTGCTTTACCACCTGCCAACAAGTGTGCAGAAACAGTATAAAAACAGCTGTATATTGTATTTCAACTGTTATATACCATCTGGACTTCTGGATGCTTCCAGATCGTGCTTTGATGCCTATGTAACTGTTGTAATTCCTGTGACCTACAGATTAGACCAAAGGATGGCATGGGAGATCCATCCTGCCTTTCGACAGAACACTGACTTTTCAGATTCTGGAGACACTGGGCTGGATTTCCCCAATTCTCCGTCGATTCCAGCCCAATTGATGCGTTTTCTTAGGTTGAATTTTGATACAGCGTGTCAGAAAGTGTTCCTCCCAGAGGAAAAAGTCCTTTTCACCCTGAACAAGACCAGGTCATTACTGGCCAAAAGGGAAATGTCTCTTCTCAGGTGCATGAAACTGCTGGGGACCATGATATCTGTGTTAAAGGCAGTGAATTTTGCACAGTACCGTTCCAGACCGATTCAGCAAGAACTTCTCAGGAAATGGTCCGAGTCCATCCGTGAGCTGGGCAGGCAAATCATCATTTTGTCCATGGCCACGCGTCAGTCGCTCACATAGTCTTTGAAAGAGACTGATTTAACAAAAGGTTAATCCTTCCAGAGCTGGGAATGGACACCACAAATTATAGTCTTTCCAGGTGGAAACGGTGACAGGTCATCTCCAATTCCATGGACTCTGGTCTCACCAGAAGTTCTTGCTGCCCATCAATTTCTTGAAGCAGAGCGTGATCTACAGGGCACTCCTACAAGGTCAGGGGGTTCTAACCAGAAAGGTTGAACTTCATGCCTGTTATCCTTTGTACACTATGGCTATGTTAAGGGTACAACCTTGCAATGTAAATGTATTGCTCAGAGCACTTACTAGAGAGTCCTTGGAATCAGTTGATCTTCACTATGTCACCTGGAATGTTATGTTTTTACTGCCCATTTCTTTGATTTCTCTGGCATGAGGTGTGTTAGAGTTTGAGGGTGCAGAGCTGTAACCCACTTTTCTGTATTTTGACTCCGACTGGACTGTGCTTCGCGCTAAACCGTGCCGTTTAGATTAAAAGCTCATTCAACCCTGGGAGGTTGGTACTTCTTGGACATCACGTCATGGTGCTTCTGCTGGGCAGCTGTTCTAGGCCGCTACGTGGTCATCCGTCCACACTTTTTCCAAATTTTCCAAATTGCATGGTTTTGAGCTATTTCAGATCAAACCCTTCTCTAGGGGCTGCTTTGGAAAATCCCCATTGTTTCAGTGTTCCCCATAGGCAGGAAAGAGAAAAGAGAATTTTTTACACACCGTAAAACCTATTTGGGGACTTTTCCAGATATACAGTGGTGTGAGATGTCCTTAGTGATACACAATGCCTCCATCAGTAGTAAGGTGGAGGAGGCCGGGTACAAGCTTCTATCCAGATGGTTCTGTATTCCTGTGTTACTGCACATAGTGTTTCCCTCTGTCCTGTCACACTGCTGGAGATGTGGAGACCACAGAAATACATTGTATCCCATTATTTAAAGAGCTTATTGGTATTGATGCTTATGTTTGATCTAGACTGTTTATTGCTGTATTACAATAACATTATGGTTAAAACATATGAGATGCCTCCTTATATATTTAGTAATGTAGCATATGGAGTCATTCCTGCTTTCCTTATTAAGCTATGTGTTGCTTAGGTCCATTTACACACTTCTGATAACTGCATATAAACATCGTACTCCATCGTTGTGTGTCTTCTACAGATGGACCCAGTAACAGAAATACCCCAGAGAGATGTCCTCGTCCTCTTTATTCACAGGATTGTCCAGAGGAAAATCACAGTGTCCCACAGGAGTATCAGGTAGATGGAATTTAGGGTCTCACCAAATACCAAAGTGACTTTTCACTCTGTGATCTGTAGAGAAGCTGTGTGGGTCTATTAGACTGATATTCTTCTGTTTAATTTCAATGAATAAATTCAGACATTTTCAAAGTGTTGTTTTATTGTTTGTGGGTTATTTAGAGTAAAATCCTGACTGATATTAAGGTAGAAGATATAGAGGGAGAAGAAGAGATTTATGTGAGGGGTGATCAGCAGTGTAAGGAGGAGGAAATCCCTACAGATATCAGCACAGGTCAGTAATAAACACTTATTACAGAAAAGAGTCACATATTCTCTATGTTCAGTCTCTACAACAATCTCTTTTTCTACACCCTCCTCTGTCAGTACAAACTAATGTATCTGTCCAGTGGGGGAGTCAGGAGCCACCAGCCCCTATTAGACTCCTGCTCTCCTCCTCACATCATATCATTGTGCTACCAGCCCAGAGATCTGACCAGTCTCCTCCCCACACTCTCTGGTGATTCTCATACATCAGGAGCCATCAGCCCCTATTAGACTCCTGCTCTCCTCCTCACATAATATCATTGTGCTACCAGCCCAGAGATCTGACCAGTCTCCTCCCCACACTCTGGTGATTCTCATACATCAGAAGCCATCAGCCCCTATTAGACTCCTGCTCTCCTCCTCACATCATATCATTGTGCTACCAGCCCAGAGATCTGACCAGTCTCCTACCCACACTCTGGTGATTCTCATACATCAGGAGCCATCAGCCCCTATTAGACTCCTGCTCTCCTCCTCACATCATATCATTGTGTTACCAGCCCAGAGATCTGACCAGTCTCCTCCCCACACTCTCTGGTGATTCTCATACATCAGGAGCCATCAGCCCCTATTAGACTCCTGCTCTCCTCCTCACATAATATCATTGTGCTACCAGCCCAGAGATCTGACCAGTCTCCTCCCCACACTCTCTGGTGATTCTCATACATCAGGAGCCATCAGCCCCTATTAGACTCCTGCTCTCCTCCTCACATCATATCATTGTGCTACCAGCCCAGAGATCTGACCAGTCTCCTCCCCACACACTCTGGTGATTCTCATACATCAGGAGCCATCAGTCCCTATTAGACTCCTGCTCTCCTCCTCACATCATATCATTGTGCTACCAGCCCAGAGATCTGACCAGTCTCCTCCCAACACTCTCTGGTGATTCTCATACATCAGGAGCCATCAGTCCCTATTAGACTCCTGCTCTCCTCCTCACATCATATCATTGTCCTACCAGCCAAGAGATCTGACCAGTCTCCTCCCCACACTCTGGTGATTCTCATACATCAGGAGCCATCAGTCCCTATTAGACTCCTGCTCTCCTCCTCACATCATATCATTGTCCTACCAGCCCAGAGATCTGACCAGTCTTCTCCCCACACTCTGGTGATTCTCATACACCAGTACATACTGATTCCATCACTGATCAATGAGATGAGACCTCATGTGACATTACAAATGATGCTTTCTGAGACATTATACTTCATCATCCTTGTTTGGTAATAACTGAATGTTTGTATTTTCAGTATGCTTTACAACATGGGTTTCCTCTCACTCTAAGACCACACACACCCGATTACAGCACTCATTTCACACAAAATCTACCTTCACACAAATCTAGAACCACATATCCGTATTTGCACAACAGCTCCCCTCGAATTTCTTTGCTTGGATGGTCTGTGCTCTTGCATCTTCTGATATGTTTCTATCCTGCTCTGGCCCGATGCTTTATTTCACTTTCTGCTGTTACGTATCTGTGCCCTGCCCTATTCTCCTACTCTGTCCTGATGCTGTCTTCTGCTCTATCCCCTCATCATTCTGTGCTGCTATTCCCATTTTTGTTCTACTGCTGTGTCCTGCTGCCCTCTCAGTGCTTGTCTACACCAAAGCTTCAGCCTAAATTAGTAGGATGGCTGCTACAGGAGGTTGACAAAAGGGACATTTAGAGGTTGCTTCACTGGTTTCCTTTGCTACCTATGTGTTCACTGGAGATCTTTGAGTAGTGTAGACGCATGGACAAGATTTGCTGCTAATTTAGTCCACGTCTACTCTGTTCCAAGGATCTAGTGTTTGTGTGAGAGCAGTGTCTGGATGAACATGGACAATGTCACTGGCTAATTAGGCTTCCTGTCCTATGATGGTAGCTTATATATGTATGCTTGGGAAATGTTACCCACCAAAGTCTGTATTTTGAGTGGCATTGTACACTGTGACTGGCTCAAAATATATCACAATCGGGGCGTGGTCTGGCGGCCATACTGGAGAGCCGCGTTTTCCTACTGCTCCCAGTGACCAGCATTTACATTTTATTTCAATGGGGGTTCCCCGTCCCCCCTATGATCACAAAGAATGTAAGACTACTATTGGAGCTAATAAGTCTCCTGGACCCTGACTACTGACCACGACCTATAACAACCTGGAAGCCGGCAACTCAGTCTTTTTGTGAGTCGCGCAATCTTCTTGTCTGATGAACCCAAGCATGACTTAAACATCCCCCCCCGGAACTTTATCTGCACCTGAAGGGTAAGGAGGCAGTTAACTTTGATCCATGTATAGCCTACTGGACCTTATACTGATCTGGATTACATTTGCAGTACGTTGTTGACTGCAATACTGGATCGCAGCGGCTGACGCACACCACAACCTTTGTAGGGTAAGAGACAGTGACACTTTTCAGTCCAATCCACGGGGCTGTCACTCCATTTCTGGACTTGTGGCCTTGGTCTGTTTGGATCTCAACTTTGACTTACTCCTCTATTACTCTGATGAAAACAAAGTGTATTTCCAAATCTTACAACTAGAGGCCATCGGTCTGCTGTATTTTTTTTTTAAGAACTCTTTACTTAGCTAGTACTACAAAAAGAGTGTTCCAGAGTTACAAATCATTCTACTGGCAATTTCAATGTGTCTTGATTGAAAAAAAAACTATAAGATCACTTCCTAATGTGTCTAATAATACACTACTAAATCTAAATGAACACTATTCACTTTGCTCAACTGACAACTGCAGACAGAAAAACCCCGGAGGGACTGACTTATCCCAAAACCTTAAAAATGTGCGTACTCAGAATACAGATTAGATAGAGAGAACTCTACACAGAGACAAGGATGACTGTGATTCCAAGATTCACACCACTCCCCAATAACCCATAAGGATCTACAACCCCTGTTTAAGGAAATTAGGGAAACGTGGATTTCAGTTCATGCGCTTCAAGCAGCACATAAAGCTGTTAATTTTCTTTAGTCCGCCATTAGTGACCTCAGAACTGACGACCTTGAATCGAAAGTAGATGAGGTGATTTCCACACTCAACAATCTACAGAAAAAGTCCACCAAACTAAACAGGATATATTGTGTCTCCAAGACCAACCAGAAAACAAAGTGCAGCGCAAGAAGGGGAACCCAGAGGATACAGAGACATCTTCACTGGATCAATACAGTAAGAGACTGTTTACCTCTGTATAACCAGAGACACCCGAAGACCACCTCCTCCTGGGCAGGACACATGGAGTTCTCATCCCAAGATACCAGAATACATTACAGCACCATAATGTGATCCTGAGGTGCCACTGTTATACTACTAAAGAAGCTGGGCTACGTGAGTCTAGGAAACACCAACATATCCAATTTGAAGATTCATCTTTACCAATCTACCAAGATGTCGCGCCAACTACTCTAAATGAACTGTAAGCCCTTTACTGCATTGCTGAGAGAAAGTAACATTTAGATATAGGTGGGACTTTTCATTTAGAGCGGTGGTATGGCACCAAAAGAAGATGTTCTCAGCCAGGTCACTAACCGAGGCCCTCCAACTGCTTCCCAAATTAGGCCTTTCAGCACCTGACATCCCTGCTGCACCTTCTACTTCAGGTGCTGCTAATACATCATCTACTGACCAACTCCCAGACTTTAGAGACCTACGAAAAAAATGGGCCTTTGTAAATTGCATGCCAATGGAATGCCAAGAATTCTTCTTCCACCCATGAGACCTAAAACTAGCTCATTCCCAAGTCTACTGAACGTAATAGGTTAATCTCTCCTCACCTGTGACGTGAGATTACTCGCCTTTCACTTGTCTTTTCAAAAACAGAAAACGCCACTCATTTATATAGTCTTTATTTTCTTGTACTTGCCTGTAATTTACAATGTTTGAATACTAGTTCTCACATGCTGTGTTACCTACTCGCCCTGTTCATCGTTCAGATGTTCTTGGATGCTATTTGTAGCTTTAACCTGTTATGCATAGTAGGAAGTTACCCCTCTATTTCTCATTTAATGTTACATTGTTTAGGCTTTTTTGAGTCCTAGGAGATATATATCACTTTTTTGCAAATATTATATTGGTCACTTCCCCCAGTGGGTGTTACATCCTTGATTGGCCCACTGGTGCTCACGGCACCATCTCCCCCTCCTATGGCCAGTGCTCTAGACCAGACATAAGCTGACATTCTGGTCTCTCCCCATCCTTCCTCTCAATACCATCCAGGTACCCTGTGACTTATCCATACTGTTCTATTTTATTAATGTTTACGTTCACTTCATCTTCCTGCAGGTCCTGTGGCCCATAGTGGAGGTCTCGGAGCGGCTACCCCCTTAAAAAATAAGTATGACTTTTAGAATACATTTGCACAATGTAAAGGGCCTAAATAGTCCCCAGAAGAGAACTAACATCATTTACATCATTAAAACATCAAGTAGATTTAGTTTAATTTACAAGAGATGCCAGGTAGAAGATGAGGGAGGGCAATCTTGATATCTTCCCATATAGTCTTCGAACTTCTAGAATCTTATGAAAATTAGATAACTAGTACGAATAGGTAAATTAAATAACTTGATGTGTACACTTGTAAACTTATACGCCCCAAACCAAAATCTACACCAATTGTTTAATAAAATAGCCTCCCCTTTTTCAAAAGTACGGAAGGGAGATATGATCATGGTCGGGGACTTTAACACCAGCATTTGTAGTAAACTAGATAGATCATCCTTAATGCCTGGAGGGGTTACAAAGTCAGAATCCCAGAAAACAAGGGCCCTGGTAAACCTCTTTAATCTCCATCTTTTTTATGATACCTGGAGAGTCGGAGAGCCCACAACCAATGAATATACCTTTTACTCAGCTGTTCATAACTCCTATTCTAGGATCAATGTGATCTTTCTCAGCCATGATCTGTCCATGAAATTGCAGAGGACCCAAATCCACCCCATATATGGTCAGACCATGCACCAGTTACTGCTGACCTTGCAATTAGAAAATCTCCCTCTCCATGCAATTACATGACTTAGAAATTAAACATAAACAGACTCCTAGACCCAACAATTCTCGAGAATCGTAGTAGGGTCAGTACAGGACTGAACCTCCTTCTCTCCAAATAAACAGTCAAAACTTTAAAATGGCTTAGCTAAACCTTTTATGAAAATTGAGATAAGGTGGACAGGATTCTGACTAACAGGCTAAGAGTGAAAAATATCTCAAAATATATTGGCAATTAGAAACTCTAAAGGTGAACTTTCTTATAACCCTATAACCATCAGCCAAGAATTAAATTTCTATTATATAAAGCTATACAAATTAGAATAAAATTCCCAAACTAGAATTGCACCTTTTGGAAGAGATTACTCAAGCTATTAAAGTCCAGAGGCCTAGATCGCAGCCTACTATAAAAAATTTGCAGACATTTTGGTCCTTCACCTTCACTCCATATTTAAGGCTGTGCATCAAGGAGACTCTTCCTCCAAATTCATGTTGGAAGCCTGGATAGTGGTTATACATAAGGAAGCAAATGACCACATGATTGTGGAAGTTATAGACCCATCTCGTTGGTCAACACTGTCATTAAACATTACACCAAGTTCCTGGCTAACCGCTCCCAGGAGCTCCTGGCTAACCGCTTAGAGTCCACCCAGGACGGATTCATTATGACCAAGTTAGGATTTGTTCCAGGACATCAGGCCAGAGATAGCACAAGGAGCAATATAGATATCATACAAATTATTAACAGGAGCAAAACGCCAGTGGTCATTCTATCCCTGGACGTAGAGAATGCATTTGATACACTGTCTTGGAAATTTATGTTCCAGGCACTAAAAGCCTTTAGTGTCTCAGGTGAATTCCTTATGGGAATCACAACTCTCTCTGCCTTTTCAGTGGCTAGGGTAATGTTCAATGGCATCCCATCTGATACATTCACTATATCTAACGGGACCAGATAAGGTTGCCTCCAGTCACCTTTGGTCCTCGCCCTGGCAATAGAACCTCTAGCTTCATTGGTCAGAAGCTCACAGGTGACATGGGGGTGCAGGTGGGTGATAAACAATTGTCCTATATGTTTTGATAGAGGTATACGGTGGCCTTTTCCAAATCAGAGGCCATATTGATGCGTGCCCCACTACATATTGACTCTTTATTTTGCAATGTTGCTCTCAAGCAACATGAATTTCACTTTACTTCTATGTAATTATGTTTACATTTTTATCCTGTACTTGGCAGAGGTGCTCTCAAGAAACACTGCTTGGTGTATGAATGCAGTGCTGCCTCCTGCTCGATGTATGAATGCAGTGCTGCCTCCTGCACGGTGTATGAATGCAGTTCTGCCTCCTGCTCGTATGAATGCAGTGCTGCCTCCTGCTCGGTGTGTGAATGCAGTGCTGCCTCCTGCTCGGTGTGTGGATGCAGTGCTGCCGCCTGCTCGGTGTGTGAATGCAGTGCTGCCTCCTGCTCGGTGCATGAATGCAGTGCTGCCTCCTGCTCGGTGTATGAGTGCAGTGCTGCCTCCTGCCCGGTGTATGAATGCAGTGCTGCCCCCTGCTCGGTGTATGAATGCAGTGCTGCCTCCTGCTCGGTGTATGGGTGCAGTGCTGCCTCCCGCTCGGCGTATGAATGCAGTGCTGCCTCCTGCTCGTTGTATGAATGCAGTGCTGCCTCCTGCTCGTGTATGAATGCAGTGCTGCCTCCTGCACGGTGTATGAATGCAGTGTTGCATATTGTTTGGTGTATGACTGCAGTGGCGCCTCCTGGTTGGTGTATGACTGCAGTGGGGCCTCCTGCTTGGTGTATGACTGCAGTGGGGCCTCCTGGTTGGTGTATGACTGCAGTGGGGCCTCCTGCTTGGTGTATGACTGCAGTGGGGCCTCCTGCTTGGCGTATGACTGCAGTGGGGCCTCCCGCTTGGTGCATGAATACAGTGCTGCCTCCTGCTTGGTGTATGACTGCAGTGGCGCTTCCTGCTTGGTGTATGACTGCAGTGGCGCTTCCTGCTTGGTGTATGAATGCAGTGGCGGCACCTGCTTGGTGTATGAATGCAGTGGGGCCTCCTGCTTGGTGCATTAATACAGTGCTGCCTCCTGCTTGGTGTATGACTGCAGTGCTGCCTCCTGCTTGGTGTATGACTGCTGTGGTGGCTCCTGGTTGGTGTATGAATACAGTGGCGCCTCCCGCTTGGTGTATGACTGCAGTGGCGCCTCCTGCTTGGTGTATGACTGCAGTGGGGCCTCCTGCTTGGTGTATGACTGCAGTGGGGCCTCCTGCTTGGTGTATGACTGCTGTGGTGGCTCCTGGTTGGTGTATGAATACAGTGGCGCCTCCCGCTTGGTGTATGACTGCAGTGGGGCCTCCTGCTTGGTGTATGAATACAGTGGCGCCTCCTGCTTGGTGTATGACTGCAGTGGGGCCTCCTGCTTGGTGTATGAATGCAGTGGGGCCTCCTGCTTGGTGTATGAATGCAGTGGCGCCACCTGCTTGGTGTATGACTGCAGTGGCATCTCCTGCTTGGTGCATTAATACAGTGCTGCCTCCTGCTTGGTGTATGACTGCAGTGGGGCCTCCTGCTTGGTGTATGAATACAGTGGGGCCTCCTGCTTGGTGTATGACTGCTGTGGTGGCTTCTGGTTGGTGCATGACTGCAGTGGCGCCTCCTGCTTGGTGTATGAATACAGTGGCGCCTCCCGCTTGGTGTATGACTGCAGTGGCGCCTCCTGCTTGGTGTATGACTGCAGTGGGGCCTCCTGCTTGGTGTATGAATGCAGTGGCGCCTCCTGCTTGGTGTATGACTGCAGTGGGGCCTCCTGCTTGGTGTATGAATGCAGTGGCGCCACCTGCTTGGTGTATGAATACAGTGGCGCCTCCTGCTTGGTGTATGACTGCAGTGGGGCCTCCTGCTTGGTGTATGACTGCAGTGGCATCTCCTGCTTGGTGCATTAATACAGTGCTGCCTCCTGCTTGGTGTATGACTGCAGTGGGGCCTCCTGCTTGGTGTATGAATACAGTGGGGCCTCCTGCTTGGTGTATGACTGCAGTGGGGCCTCCTGCTTGGTGTATGAATACAGTGGCGCCTCCTGCTTGGTGTATGACTGCTGTGGTGGCTCCTGGTTGGTGTATGAATACAGTGGCGCCTCCCGCTTGGTGTATGACTGCAGTGGGGCCTCCTGCTTGGTGTATGAATACAGTGGGGCCTCCCGCTTGGTGTATGACTGCAGTGGGGCCTCCTGCTTGGTGTATGAATACAGTGGCGCCTCCTGCTTGGTGTATGACTGCAGTGGGGCCTCCTGCTTGGTGTATGAATACAGTGGGGCCTCCTGCTTGGTGTATGACTGCAGTGGGGCCTCCTGCTTGGTGTATGAATACAGTGGCGCCTCCTGCTTGGTGTATGAATACAGTGGCGCCTCCTGCTTGGTGTATGACTGCAGTGGGGCCTCCTGCTTTGTGTATGACTGCAGTGGGGCCTCCTGCTTGGTGTATGACTGCAGTGGGGCCTCCTGCTTGGTGTATGACTGCAGTGGGGCCTCCTGCTTTGTGTATGACTGCAGTGCTGCCTCCTGCTTGGTGTATGACTGCAGTGGGGCCTCCTGCTTTGTGTATGAATACAGTGGCGCCCCCTGCTTGGTGTATGACTGCAGTGGGGCCTCCTGCTTGGCGTATGAATACAGTGTTGCCTCCTGCTTGGTGTATGACTGCAGTGGGGCCTCCTGCTTGGTGCATGACTGCAGTGGGGCCTCCTGCTTGGTGTATGACTGCAGTGGGGCCTCCTGCTTGGTGCATGACTGCAGTGGGGCCTCCTGCTTGGTGTATGAATACAGTGCTGCCTCCTGCTTGGTGTATGAATACAGTGCTGCCTCCTGCTTGGTGTATGAATACAGTGCTGCCTCCTGCTTGGTGCATGACTGCAGTGGGGCCTCCTGCTTGGTGCATGACTGCAGTGGGGCCTCCTGCTTGGTGTATGACTGCAGTGGGGCCTCCTGCTTGGTGCATGACTGCAGTGGGGCCTCCTGCTTGGTGTATGAATACAGTGCTGCCTCCTGCTTGGTGTATGAATACAGTGCTGCCTCCTGCTTGGTGTATGACTGCAGTGGGGCCTCCTGCTTGGTGTATGACTGCAGTGGGGCCTCCTGCTTGGTGCATGACTGCAGTGGGGCCTCCTGCTTGGTGTATGACTGCAGTGGGGCCTCCTGCTTGGTGTATGACTTGGTGTAGACCCAGCGACAGTGGCATTAAGATTGCACATTGTTTTATCTGTTAAACAGTATAATCACATTTGCTGTAAGTAATTAAGTGTTAAATAAGACATGAAATTAAACAATTTAACCTCTATAACTAATATGAAAATGTGCTCCTCAATGTAAAAATAGGATGTCTATTTCTGTTCATTTATTTTATTTCCAGCAGATAGTCACCAAAGCTGGAATACCTCGGAGAGATATCTCATTTTGTCTCAAGATTTTAAAAAAAGAAGTTGAGATCACAAAAGTTTCTCCAGGGGAAAACCCAATAAACCTAAATATACATCCAGTACTTCACAGTACAGATATATCATCTGATCTGACTAATTACGAGAAAAGCTCTTCAGATAATTCAGATAGTATTGCACATAGTACAGCTCATACAGGTAATAAAATATTTCCCTGTTCTGAATTTGGGAAATATTTTACATCCAATCTTGCTGAACATCAGATGACACATACTGTTAAAAAAACATTTCCATGCTGAGTGTGGAAAGTGTTTTACACAGAGATCAAGTCTTGTTACACATAACAGAATTCATACAGGTTAGAAACCTTTTCCATGTTCTGAGTGCGGGAAATGTTTTACAGATAAATCCTATCTTGTTAGTCATCAGAGAACTCGCACAGGTGAGAAACGTTTCCATGTTCTAAGCGTGGGAAACATTTTACAGACAAATCAAGTCTTGCTAAACATCAGCGACTTCATACAGATGAGAGGCCATTCCCATGTTCTGAGTGTGGGAAACGATTTATAGAGAAATCGAATCTTGTTCAACATCAGAGTTCACACAAATTAGAAGCCATTTCAATGTTCTGAGTGTGAGAAATGTTTTACATTTAAATCAGGTCTTGTTATATATCAGAGAATTCATGCAGGAGACAAAACGTTTCCATGCACTGAATGTGGGAAACATTTTACAGGTGGATTCATTCTTGCTAAACATAAGAGAAGTCAAACAAGTGAGAAGCCATTTTCCTGCTCTGAGTGTGGGAAATGTTTTACATTTAAATCACATCTTGTTAGACATCAGACCATACACAATAGAGATAAGCAGGTTCTATGAACTAATAGACATGAAACTGGATGGCAGTAAAAATCAACGCTGTAAAAGTTGTTGATTTTCTTAATGAAAATGATAACAAAAATAGGTATACAGATATGTAAAGAGTGCATATTGAAAGGTATATTGACATGAATAAGTTCTGGTGGTCTTGCAGTATTTTAATGTAATAATTTACTTGTCGTCAACATAGGTGGAATGTGTGTGTTATCAATCTAAGACTTGAACAGATCACTCGTAATTTAAGACATAAATGAGGCTTTGATGTTTTGGAGAGGAATAAAAGGGAAAGTTGACCAGAATGAAGAAGGTGGTTTAGTAGCCAGGATATTAAGTCATCGTTTTACCCTTTCCACTGGGCACATTTACATCTTGTCTCACAAAAGATTGTGCACTTTTACAAAGTCCAATAAAGGGCTGCATTTGTGTATAAATGCTCCGTGGGACTGTATTTGTTACGGTAAATAAATTGTATCCAGCATTTCTCAAGATTGGATTTCCTGGTACAAATGTTACTGATAAATGGATTCCTCACCTCTTTCCAGCAGTTGTCGTGTAACTTCTAGTCTGTAAGAACCTCTCTCACCTTCTCTTTGGAATTGATTGAGGAAGTTAAGGCCATTGTTGTGTGCCATTCACTTAATACATTGGAGAAATCATCATCATCATCAACATTTATTTATATAGCGCCACTAATTCCACAGCGCTGTACAGAGAACTCACTCACATCAGTCCCTGCCCCATTGGGCTTACAGTCTAAATTCTCTAACACACAGAGAGAGAGAGAGAGATACTAGGGTCAATTTGATAGCAGCCAATTAACCTACTAGTATGTTTTTGGAGTGTGGGAGGAAACCGGAGGAAACCCACGCAAACATGGGGAGAACATACAAACTCCTCACAGATAAGGCCATGGTCGGAAATTGAACTCTTGACCCCAATGCTGTGAGGCAGAAGTGCTAACCACTTAGCCACCATGCTGCCCCAAATGTAATTGTGTTAGGACATCATGACACCGCCAGGGCCGGATTAACCCGAGGGCTACCTGGGCTATAGCCCAGGACCTCGGACATCCCCGGGGGCCCTTAAAAGTCCTCAGCAGCATTATTGATCGGTCCGGGGGCCGGGGCGCCCCCAGCCCGATCAATGCTGCTAAGCACTTTCACTGCAGTCCTCCTTCTGCGGCGCTGTAAACTCCTTATTGAGGAGATCTCGCAAGATCTCCTCAGTAAGGAGTTTACAGCGCGCCGTGGAAGGAGGACTGCAGTGACAGGTAAGCTCTTGGGGGGCCTCACGGGGGGGCGTCGGGCGGCTCACATTGGGGGCCTCACGGGGGAATGGAGGCCCCCTTAGCCCAGGGGCCTCCATTCCCTTAATCCGGCCCTGGTTGCTCACACTAAGCCACCAAACTAACTGGCTTAAATGGTCAAAGTGTGCAACTGCATCGGGTGTCTGAATGCACGATTGTATTTAATGAGGTGTGCACCCTTTTCCACATTTCTAAGTAAAAGAGTCATGCATCCCTAGCAATGTACGAGAGAGCTACAAGTAAACAACTGTATATCCCAATGTCTGTGTTATGGTTGTTCTGACCTTACAATGTCCATACGCTGCCAAAGAGCCTTCATCTCCTGACGCTGTCTGGCATTTAGTAGAAGCTGCATTGGAGATACTGATTCTACTTCCTCCCAGGTAATCCTGTCCGGTTCTATGATGTGATGCGTGTGGAACCCTTTCATTGCTGGATATTATTCAACAGGCGACTGTAGGGAGTATCCGAAAATTTGAAGCTCTTAAAAAGAAATTGTTGGTTTTTATTGAACTTTTTATGGGCTCTCTGGATTCCTGTGTTCTTTTGATTTTTTGAGCCTTAATATTTATTTGCATTGACTGTTTTTTCTACAAAAATAATAAAAAAAAACTTGTGTTACTTATGTGCTCCGTCTCCTCTCATTTCATTGTGACGCAACTTCTTTTATAAAAATGTGCCCTCATATTTACACTGTTCTAAAAATCTTTTTCAAAATTAAACACTTGCTACAACACACATTGTTTCTGGTTATTTATATTAATTATGATTTTTTTTCAACATTTGGTTGGTATATATCTCTGAAAATATGTCATTTGTATTCAGGGCTGCCAAGAGGAATTTGGGTTCCCGGTACAGCAACTTTCTGGGCCTCCCTCCACACATAGTAGGAGAAGGGATGTTTTTTGCCGTTCAGCGGTGTGGTCGAAGGGGATGTGGCCACATACTGATGGGGGCGTGGCCAACATGGACTGTGCCTGTGCCTCTTTACACATGACATTATTGGGGGTATTCAATTTGCCACAAAGTGTCTCTGGAACGTCTGTGGGACACTTTACGGTGGACATTTTGTCAGAAAAGTCCGCGCGCCACATCACCGGCAATTGGATCCCCCCAATTGTGTATTAAAATGGTGTTGCTCTCACCTACCTGTTACTGCAGCTTTCACATCCTGGTACTGGATTCTTGTCTGGATCCTGGAATGTTGGGACCTGTTTGGAAAATGTAATTATATAACAAGCAAAATATGATAAAAAGTGTATAAGAGAAATAGCTGCCTCTAGGGGCTCTGCAACCCCATACAAAGAGAAACGCACAATAAAAATTAAGAGGCGCTCAAAAACCCTTAAACATAAATTCAATAATGAGAGAAAATGACATAACTCCAAACTAATTTATTTATAAAGTAACAATATGGGGGAGATTCAATTGCAGGTGATGTAGCACGCAGACATTGCGCTGCGCACATTGCTGGCAATTACAGGCGGAATCTCCGCTGCGAGGTGTCCTGTGGACTCTTCTATATATAGAAAATTATGTTTTATTATAATGTATGTTTTATATAAAAATTAAGAGGTGCTAAAAAACCCTTAAACACACACACACATATATATGTTTAAGGGTTTTTCAGCCCCTCTTAATTTTTAGCGTGTAATATATAAGACATACATTATAATAAAACATAACATTTAACACGCCGCCGCCACATTCCAGCCCCCTAGGCAAATCCTAATCCCCCCAGACACATCCTAAGCCCCCTAGGCACAGCCTAACCCCCCAGACACATCCTAACCCCCCAGACACATCCTAAGCCCCCCCACCAGACACATCATTACACCCCCCACAACCCCAGCCTAGCTCACTTATCTAAGTTGAGCAGGAACTCCTCCTCCTTGCTGGTGGGACAGTGTGTGATGTCCCTCCCCCTTAACATTACCCAGACCTCCAACTTGCGGGTCCGCGCTTGCGCCATCTGCTGGTAGAATGTTGTGGTTTTTTTAATAAAAAATACTAGACTGCCGGACCCAGGCCCCCCAGGCCCCCCAGGCACCCTGGGTCCTGGTAATTTGTACCCCCCCCCCCCCACCCTCTCGCGCCGCTGTTTGTATTGCATGTATTTGTATTGTCTTGAATTACAGCAGTGACTTAATTGTATTTACAGTCCCATCTTGCAGCTTTTGACATAATGTGCATGATATAAAAAATGTATTCACATTTTACCAGTTACAAATGTGAAGGCCCCGCCCTCCCCCCCTCCTGGCTCAGGTACTGGCCCCCGGTCATACCAATCTAATGTGGGGGAAAGAAAATGATAACAACTGACAGATCTCTCTTGTATCTCCGATGTCTGGGTGTGAGGGATATATTCTATATAAATCATCAATACTAATAGGAATCTCTTTATTTGAATTACTGACTTTACAGGTGCATTACCTGGATAATCTTCTCTGTACTCTTTAGGAGAATAACCTACATGTATATTTTATCAGCTATACAAACCGCTTTAGTAACAGGATTACAGTTAATAACATTGTTTCAATTTGAGGAACAACAAGAAAGTTAACAATATTATATTGTATCAATTGCATACTAAGTTTGAATTTGATGGATGTCTAATACTATTTAGAAGATTTAAAGTGTTCTCAGCATTTTATGATGTTAGACAATGAATACAAATACATGTATTATGTTTTAGCATTGTTTCTCTCATCATTAAAACTGTTATATATGTAAGGAGATATTGTGTGCCCTAATATTTATACTATTGTTTAATTAGGTGGTAACAGAACACTGTAAAGGCAGCCATCATATGTAATGGTGATTAGTTTGTACATATAGCGCCCTTTTGAACTATATGTTCTATATGACTGTTATAGTTTTATTTATTTCCAACTTCCCCCAGCACACAGCCTTCCCCCAGCACACAGCCTTCCCCCATCTCACAGCCTTCCCACAGCACACAGCTTTCCCCAGCACACAGCTTCCCCTAGCACACAGCCTTCCCCCATCTCACAGCCTTCCCCCAGCACACAGCCTTCCCCCAGCACGCAGCTTTCCCACAGCACACAGCTTTCCCCAGCACACAGCTTCCCCTAGCACACAGCTTTCCCCCATCTCACAGCCTTCCCCCAGCACACAGCCTTCCCAAAGCACACAGCCTTCCCCCAGCACACAGCCTTCCCCCATCTCACAGCCTTCCCCCAGCACACAGCCTTCCCACAGCACACAGCCTTCCCACAGCACACAGCTTTCCCACAGCACACAGCTTTCCCCAGCACACAGCTTCCCCTAGCACACAGCTTTCCCCCATCTCACAGCCTTCCCCCAGCACACAGCCTTCCCAAAGCACACAGCGTTCCCCCAGCACACAGCTTTCCCACAGTTTTTTTATACCTGTCTCCAGTGGTTGGACCCCGATGGTTGGAAGCCAGGTGGATCTGGACTGTAGACAGAGGGTGCAGCTACAGGACCAGATGTCAGACTGGAATGCTGTAAGAAGGTGGTTCCAGAGTGGTGTTGAGAAGAGGGGGTCCAGGGGGTAAATGTATTAACCAGCGGTTTTTGCAAGTCGCCGATATTCAACGACTTTACAGGGCAAATTTAAAACGGCAATGGCTTTCAAGCCAAAACACAGTACAACGGTTTCAAGAACAAGCGAGGTTTCAAAGGGTTAAACTGTAGAAAGTAATCCAAAGCCAAGCTGGTAAACAGCATAACAATTTTAAGCAAGTAAGGTTCCAAAGTATTAAACAACAGCAAGTCCAGTAATCTAAAAGCCAGGTCAGAACACAGAAGAGTAATAACATACAATACATATATAATTCAATATACATATATATATATATAGATATCTATAATATAAATGTCTAGTAGTGTGTGTTAGTCTGTCTGTGTGTGAAAAATATAAAACCAAGCTGCAGCGCCACCTGCTGGGCGGAGTTATACACTGACCTACTAAATTCTTAGTGTGTGTGGAAAAAAAAATTCAGAAAGGGCTGAAATTTGGTATACTAAGATGTTTTTAATTTGTTAATTTAATTTGTTAATTGTTAAAAGTGTTTATAAAGATTTTAAAAAAATATATATATATATATTTCTTGAAGGAGAAGTGACAGTTGGGAGTGGTTGGTGGTTGCCGGGGGTGACAGTGGGGAGTGGTTGGTGGTTGCCGGGGGTGACAGTGGGGAGGGGTTGGTGGTTGCCGGGGGTGACAGTGGGGAGTGGTTGCCGGGGGTGACAGTGGGGAGGGGTTGGTGGTTGCCGGGGGTGACAGTGGGGAGTGGTTGGTGGTTGAGGCCTGGGCTAGGCCCAAATGCATGACAAGAACCTTTTTAAGACCTTAAGTAGCTTGATTTGACTAGAATACATGAGTATCATGCACGGGTTAACTTGTGTATATATATATATATATATGTATATATGTGCATATATATATATATATATATAATACAAAGAATGGATAAAGGTAACACAATTACCTAGCAGTGTTTGCCATGGAGACGGGTCCCTTTTATAGTATCTGTCAGGTTCATCTTGATGACATCAGCAGGATTTCAGACATTGAATTTGTAAATATGGCGCAGAACCGCCGCAACGGGGTGCCAGGCAACGCAGGACGCTGGTATGAGACTTTCCTCAGAAAGCTTGAGCCAGCTCGGCAAAGACAGAAGATTTGTACAGGAGAGCACTCCGTGAGAAGTGGCTTCCCCTGGCAGGTAAGTTGCAGCATGTTCGGAGTGGGGGCGGACATGCCGGGCCTGGTGGGATGTTGAAGAAAGAATGTGCTAACTTGGGAGCGTGTATGTTTTATGTTGGTTCCCATTAAACACTCTTCCAAGCGATAACCTTTCCATTTGATAAGAAATTGTAAATGACCAAGAAGAATGCGATAATCCAGTACTTTCTCTACTATAAACTTATTGGGCCTGATTCATTAAGGAAAATAAAGCAAAAAAAATGAGTAACTTTGCACCTTGGCAAAACCATGTTCCATTGGAGGGGGAGGTAAATATAAAATGTGATGGCAGATTTATATTTGGTGTGGGGCATGTCCCAGATCACCTTTATAGTTTGGTGTACAAGTAAGTTACATGAAAAAACAGAAAATATTTACGTTATGTGCAAAATAAAAAACTAATTTGCACCTCTTGCATTGCAACATGGCTTTGTCCAGGAGAAGATTTACTCATTTTTGTGCCTTACTTTCCTTAAAGAGTCAGGCCCATTTTGTCCAATAACCTCCACAGGTGGTGGAGCAGCGGTTTGGGAAGGAGAAGATATTGCAGGTTTAATTTGAAAGATATCAGTGAACTTTTTGTATTGTAATAGGTAATTGCAGTTTGACAAAAGAAAGAGAGAGTATCGCCAGGATAGTAAAAGGTCCAATATAACGGTCAGCTAGCTTGTGCGATAGTCGTCCCAGGTTTAAATTTCTGGTGGAACGCCATACTATCTCCAACTGAACAAAGTGGGGCCGGTTGCCTTCGCTGGTTGGCATGATACTTGTATTTTCTCTGTACCTGATTAATGTTATCTGTAAATCTTTTACATAACTAGTGTAATTTTTGGTGAACATCTTTAACCGTGGGGACGTCATCTCTATAGTAAACCGTTGAGTTCAGTTATATCCATAGTTAGCAAGAAAGTACTTACTTGAGTTGAAGAAAGAGTTGTGTTATTATAAGTAGATTCTGCCATTGGCAGAAGCTCGTCCCAATCGTCTTGTTGGAAACTGGTGTAAATACTAAGGTATTGTTCCAAGCACTGATTAACTCTTTCTGTTTGCCCATTGAACTGTGGATAATAAACAGAGGACAGATCTAAATGAATGTGTAAAGAACTGCAAAAAGCCTTCCAGAAGCAAGAGGTGGATTGCGTTCCCCTGTCTGCTGTAACAGAATCAGGACAAACATGTAACTTGTAAGTATGTTTAAGAAATAATCGGGCTGTTTGTGGAGCAGAAGGTAATTTTGTAAGGGGAATAAAATGTGCTAGTTTAGTGAAGCAGTCAAACCACAACAAAAATAGCAGTGAACTCTTATGAAGATAGTAATTCCGAGGTGAAGTACTTAAAATGTCTTTCCATGGTCCTGTGAGTATGTGTAATGGCTGGAGTAACCCAGCTGGTGGTAAATGAGGATACTTATTTCTGGCACATACTAAACATGCAGAGACATAGAGTATGATATCTGTGGAAAGTTGTGGCCACCAGTAGTTTATTAAATGAGATTTATAGTCTTATGAATTCCAAGATGACCCACCATATTGGAGTTGTGACATGATTTTAGAATTGATGTAAAACAGAAGTTGGGACAAAATTCAGGAAAAATCAAGTAAGATATCCATAGCATCTTCTTGGAATTCTGGGTACAATATTTTGAGTCTATGAACATTCCACAACTTCTTGATTGCCATGGCTATTTTATCCTTTAAGGACTGGAGGATGACAACAGCTAGAACCTTCTCCATGGGCAGGATCGGCAAGTACTTTTGTGAATGCTCTGAAGACTTTTCAAACGTTTTGGACGAAGCATTTTCTTTACCATTGTGAGAACCCGGTCTACATGTTACTACACTGTTAAACCTATTAACAAACAGCAACCACCTGGCTTATCAAGAATTGAGTCTTTAAGCGGTTTTAAGATATTCAAGATTCCTGTGGTCGGTGTAAACTGTGATGGAAATGTTAGTGCCTTCCAGAAGATGACGCCACTCTTTCAGAGCCAAGCAAACGGCAAATAGTTCTTTCACTTCCATGGAATAATTCTGCTTTGTAGTAGATAATTTATTTGAGATAAAGGCAGATGGTGAAGTCCTATCCTTTGTCTTTGTGATAGGATGACCCTATCAGTCTGTCGGAGGCATTGACTTCAAGAATGAATTGTTTACCAGGGTCAGGATGTGTCAAGATGCAAGCGTTTTAGAAGGATCTTTTTAAATTATTAAATGCCTCTTAAGCAGAGATGGTCCAATGGAAAGGAGCACCTTTCTGAGTCAGGGTGGAAATGGCTTGACTGATCTTAGAACATTTTTAAATTAAGTGTCTATAAGTGAATCCCAAACAACACTGGACCGCTTATAAGTCCGAAGGTACCGGCCATTGCTCAATTGCCTTGGTTTTATTGGGATCCTTCTTCAAACCTTTGTTGGAGGTGATGTATCCTAGGGATTTCATAGATGTGGTTTCAAAGGAGCATTTATCCAGTTTTGCATATAGATTCTGAGTTCTGAGGCATTGTATTACTATTCTCACATGCCTCCTATGTTCTGATGGGTTTAAGACTAAATAAGAATGTCATCAAAGTAGATAATAACAAATTGAACTATAATATCTCGAAAAATGTTGTTAATAAAATGTTTGAAAGTGGCTGGGGCATTAGCAAGTCCTAAAGGCTTTACAAGATTCTCAAAATGATCATAACGGGTACGGAAAACCTCCGTCTTTCTTTTCCACAAAGAATTTGGGAATTCTACTTCACCGGGTTGGTGAAGTAACCACTGGTTCTACTTCACCGGTTACCTTCTACTTCACTGGTTGGTGAAGTAGAAGGTCAGATAAATCCTCTTTAAAGTATTTTGTCATTATAATCCTTCAATGTTGACAATTCTGGTTCAGAGAATAGATACACTTACGAGGGATAGTCAAGGGTCATAGACGCTGTTTCCGGCGAGGTCCTGGGATGGTGGCTGAGAGGTTAGACGGCTGAGCTAATGGCTCGCTACTTTACTGTTTAGCCCCACTACATGTGGTAACCCCAACAAGCTAAAATAACAGCAGTGGGTAAACCCCCCAGAAACCCTGCCTCAACTTGCTCCATCACATTTCCCTAATCTATATCCACTCTGGTTTGACCGCCTGCCATAATGACATGTATTCTTCTGTTTTAAATAACTTGTTGTGGTCTCACAAACTCAGGACGGACTAGGGATATGGATGCCCAAGTATCCCTTAATCCCTGCTGGGATACCCCATTAAACTTTACTGTTTGTATGTGTCTATACCCATTGCTGCAACTGTTTCAACCTAGTAGACTACATCCCCTCACCATGTATTCACATGACATTGTGATATTCTGCCTCCCCCGAGCCTCATCTATCATAGCAAAGGCCTACATGGTGAACTGGAGCCCCTGCTCCTGCTAGACGTCCAGTCTCTCAGTTAAATTGCAGAAGTCCCTGCTGATGACAGTTGTAACAATGCATCTCTGGATTGGCAGATCTCCTCTGTCTTGATGAAGTAGGTGGTGATGGTCAGGATCGTGGCGGAGGTTGCACCAGTGTGACAGTTGGAGACGTGACTGATTTGAATCCTCCGTGTGCTGGATGGCTCCAGCGTGGTGGGCTCTCTCCACCTTGAACGATGAGCTAGCAATTCATCGGCTAACCCTGCAGCCTGCTGTGGAGTCTTTGGATTCCGATCTGAGACCCATCCATGCCTCAATCTCAGGACTCATATGAGCAAGCAACTGCTCCATAATAAAAACATCTGTAAAGTGGGAGAATGTGTGCACTTGCTGTCCTGCCAACCACTGAATGCAATGTCTTGGATTCCTCTCAAACTTTGTGTGTGTTGAGTTCCCTGCACGTGTCATGTTTCTGAACTTTACCCTACAGTATGCAAGGCTGATGTCAATGTCATTAAATGTGGGCACATCTTTATACCCTAATCTGTGTGCTGACATCACAGGATTTACTGGTGCTGGGGAAATACAGGGACCCTCAGTACTGCCTGCAACACTGGCATTCTCTCATGTAGGGGCGCCCTCTCCCCCAGTTCATCAAGAAACTCATGGAGTTGCCCTGTACTTCCCATAACAGCCCCAGCAGTTGGAGTACTCTCGATAGCTTGACTGAGTACTACTTCTTCATCCTCATACCCTGAATTGTCTTCCTCCATCCAGGGATTCTCTAGGTCCCACTGGACAAACTTCCTGATCAAGACAGGTCGGATCTCAGCTGTAGTCATCTCTATACCTCAAGTGTGGAACACTTCACGCAGATAAATTTTCTTCATTGACGTATGATATCTCAGCCTGGATCTCAAACTCCATATATTTTATTATGATTTCTCCTGTTAGTGAGAGATCCCACTGCTGCCACCAAATGTGAATGTATGGACAGCACAATGGCCTAGTGGTTAGCACTTCTGCCTCACAGCACTGGGGTCATGAGTTAGATTCCGACCATGGCCTTATCTGTGTGGAGTTTGTATGTTCTCCCTGTGTTTGCCTGGATTTCCTCCGGGTTCCCTGGTTCCCTCCCACACTTCAAAAACATATTGGTAGGTTAATTGGCTGCTATTAAATTGCCCTTAGTCTCTCTCGGTCTGTATGTGTATATTATGGGGATTTAGACTGTAAGCTCCACTGGGGCAGGGACTGATGTGAATGAGTTCTCTGTACAGCGCTGCGGAATGAGTGACGCTATATAAATAGATGATGATGATGATGATGATGGGTACGTTGATATCTCAACTGACACCAGGATTAGGGTACAACATGATTTTAATATGATGTCAACAGATCAGAGCTATACCGCATGAGACCCCAGATCTTAAGTGATATAACTGACAAACATCAACTGGCCTAGTGGAACATTAACCAGCCAATTGTCTATCTTGTGCCCCTAATCCTTATAAAAACTATTCTGTAATCTAATTTAACTATACCTCACCTACTTAAACACTAATGTCCAATGCTAACTACTAACTTAACCAACTTTAGAACAATACTAACCTAACTAATCTATACTATACATACTTAATAAACTATCTACACAGCCGTCTCAAGGTCCTCATTCACAGGGCGTAAGTGAGGACAACAAGAGACCCGAGAGATGACCTACATATTTTGTAATTTAGGAGCCATTAGAAACAAACCATTGTTGAGATGAAAAAGAATAATAGCTGTTCCATAATTATTGATAATGAGATAATTAGTAATCCCTTCAGTGCAGCAACTGAAAAATTGAGAATTTTATTTTCATAATATCTCAACAACACACTTTTAACCGTACAATGACACATTTATACAACACAATCACACATTTTGGAAAGGGATCATCCTGTACTAATTGCTCTATAATTCAGATAAAGATTTTTAAGGTTTTTATCTTCGTTATCAAACACATTAATTAATCTTGCCTTCTGTTCCATTAGGTTATATGATAAAAGATAGCACTGTGTTGACTGAAATACATATATAGGTAAGTCATGCGATATAAAGAAAATTGTTATAAAACCATTCTACAAATGATTACAAGAAATTGTCTGTTGGTGAGATGGTTTATGTAAAAGCAAGTGTGTTAACAAGACAGAACACCGAGGACACCTTATAAATCACAATGAAGATGTTATAGCCAAATGGCGCATGGGACACGTTATTATGTGCATTAATAATGACTTTTCCTACAGACTTCCATAGTATGAATATTTAGAACTGTACATAGGAACTTTTATTTGCTCAACTCCACCATCAGGAGATGCCCTGTTGTTCTTGCCCTGCTGTACTTTGTCTTGGAACAAATAAAGACAGCTTTACGGAAGTTAATTAAATCCAATATACTGTATCTACTGATCAATTTTCCTATGCGCCACTGAAACCAAGTTCTATGCAGCAGCGAGCTTTGCGGTCCTTGCAGAACAGTGGTGGGGTGCCACCATATCTGTCATTTCAGCTCATTTCATGAATGTACTGGACCCTACCTCTAGACATTCATCACAAACCAAAACACTTTCTTTTCAACAACCACAAACTTCAATAAAGCTAATTCAGCATTAATACAGTCACAACAGAAGCAAATTTACTGTGTACACCTGTAGTGTGGTGTGAGCTTAACAAGAATACCATGTGTTCCCGACTTCAGATTTTACAGTCTGTAATAGTCACATTACGTGCTATTCTGATCCTATGTAGAGAAAAAGAACAAGTTCATGAGAAGCGATGTAGGACGACCAAAGTTATACAACATATAATATATTCACTGATGTTTTTCTTACAAGTGAGATCAGGAAACAGATGAAAAAACTTACATGTAAAGTTTTTATTTAATGTATCAATATTTAACAGAGAACGCTTTGGACATTAATCTACATCACTATACTAAGGAACACATTTTCTACCTGTGGATTTTCCCATGCATACATAGAATGTTTTTTTTCCCACTAGGAACATGAATATGCTTTATCTCCTATGTGAAATCTCGGATGACTAAGAAGAGGTGAACTACAGATAAACACTTCTCACATTCTGCAGAAGAATAAACCATATGGTTTATCATCTGCATGATTGTGTAAGGAGAAATTACAAATGCATATTGTTTATTCTTATATTCTATATTTTATTAGGATTAAATCACAAAATTTAGTGGCAGTATATAGGCAATTGTAGATGGTTCAGAAAGTTTCTTCCATGTTGTTTTGTTGAAAAATAAAGGAGATAAGCAAGAAACAGATGTAACAATGCATTTGTACATTTTATTTACCAGAAAAACGTAAGCACTGAAAAACTCCTGTGACGATACGTTGTGGGTAAAGGTTTACCCTGGGCGAATATATCCTCAGTATACCACTGAGAGGCTACTGTGCCCTGCTGGACCCCTATACAAACTACTACATAACATCTGTGAATGATTTTAGACGCTCTGAAGGCAGCTTCAATTTTGTTTACAACTTATTTATTTCAAGAACATTTTTCTTTATTGAAGCAAATCAATATACATTTTTAGTATACATTACTGTACATTGACAAGTTCCAATCAGAGATATTTGACATTTCCAACATAAGATATATAAACTCAATTAGGAGGGAACAGAGGTTTTCATGAAAAAAAAAAGGAAGCAACATAGTTTTCATCACTAGTTTTCCAATTTCAAAGTCACATAGTAAATATAACATAAATTTAGATGTGGGATTTTGTATGTTTACACAGACCGCTTTTAGTCACAAAACATTTCCCGCACTCAGAACAACAATAAGGTTTCTCTTTGGTGTGATTTCTGTGATGTTCAATAAGGAGCTCACTAGTTGCAAAACATTTCCCACATTCAGAGCAAGGGTATGCTCTCTCTGTTGTGTGACTTCTCTGATGTGTAGTAAGTTTGGAATTACTGATAAAGCATCTCCCACACTCAGAGCAAAAGTATGGTCTTTCTCCTGTGTGAATTCTCTGATGTACAACACGTTCAGAACTACTTTTAAAACATTTCCCACATTCAGAGCAAGAATATGGTCTCTCTCCTGTGTGAATTTTATGATGGCCAACAAGTTGTGAACGACTTTTAAAGCATTTCCCACATTCCGAGCAAGAATATGGCCTTTCCCCTGTATGAATATTCTGGTGTACAACAAGTTCTGATTTACCTTTAAATAATTTCCCACATTCAGAGCAAGAATATAAATTCTCTCTTGTGTGAATTCTCTGATGGCTAGCAAGTTCTGAACTACTTTTAAAGCATTTTCCACATTCAGAGCAACAATATGGTCTCTCTCCTGTGTGACTTCTCTGATGTATAACAAGATGGGAGTTACGTTTAAAAGATTTCCCACATTCAGAGCATGAATACGGTCTCTCTCCTGTATGAGTTCTATGATGCAGAACAAGATGTGACTTACGTTTAAAACATTTCCCACATTCAGAGCATGAATACGGTCTCTCTCCTGTATGACTTATCTGATGTTCAACAAATTTTGAATTACCTTTAGACCATTTCCCATATTCAAAGCATGTATATGACTTGTCTCTTGTATGACTTCCCTGATGAACAACAAGTTCTGAATTACTTCTACATCCTTTCCCACACTCAACGCATGAATAAGGGTGTACTGCTGTGTGAATCATCTGATGTCTAACAAGTTCTGAGTTACCTCTAAAACTTTTCAAACATTCAGAGCAAGAATAGGGTTTCTCTCCTTTATGAGATCTCTGATGTCTAAAAAGCAGTGAACTAGTTGTGAAACATTTCCCACATTCAGTGCAGGAATACGGTTTCTCTCCTGTATGACTTCTCAGATGCACAATACGTTGTGAATTACTTCTAATGAACTTCCCACATTCAGAGCAAAAATATTCCTTCTCCCCGGTGTGCCTTCTGTGATGTACAACAAGTTCTGAATTACTTCTAAACCCTTTTCCACATTCAGAGCAGGAATATGGTCTCTCTCCTGTGTGAATTCTCTGATGTACAACAAGTTCTGAATTACTTTTAAACCCTTTTCTGCATTCAGAGCAGGAATGTGGTTTCTCTCCTGTATGACTCATCTGATGTCTATTAAGCTTTGATTTACTGATATAACATTTCCCGCACTCAGAGCAGATATATGGTCTCTTTCCTCTATGACTTCTATAATGCACAAGAAGTTCTGAATTATTTCTGCACACTTTACCACATTTGGAGCAAGAAAATGACTTCTCTCCTGTGTGACTGATCTGATGATTAAGTAGTAATGATTTTTGGGTAAAACATATCCCACATTCTGAACAAGGCCAAGATTGGTTTGCAATATGATTGCTTTCCCCCTGCCTCTGGTGTTTGACATAGCTGAATATGGTTTTAAAACATTTTTCATCATTGGAAGAAGACCCTAATACCTCATCAATATGACTAGATGTATATTGTGTATGATCTGTGGGTGTATAAACGTCAGTGTCTGTGAGGTTTCCTCCATCACATGAGGCTGGTTCCTCCTTAATATTAGCAGATTTATCTTGTCCTGTTGGGAAAAATGTATGGTGGTTAGATTTATAAAATGTATTTTACCCATACCAGTAATCTCATCATATAGCATATCAATCTTGCTGTCTATCCCAATGTATAAGATCATAGTTTTAAATGAAAATCATCCAACCCCCCTCAGTAAGAGCTTTTTTATTGAGGAGGGGTCCCACAATATGAATGCCAGTACTGGTTCCCCCAGAACATTCGGTGACCATCCATATGCTTCATTGATACTTTTGCAGATCCCTATCCCACCACCTCTGCTCTCCCACATAAATCACCACTACAGCATTTTTCTCAGGGCCTTAGAGAGGATTCCAGGAAAAATCTAAGGGCCTCCTAAAACAAGTTGCAGTGCCCCCAGTCTCTGATACCTCTGCAAATACTGGTGATGATGAAACACTAAACTGATACACTGCTACTATAATAGAAAAGGTGAGGGGCAGCAGGGAGATTGGATAGGGTGAGGTAGGTTCCCCCAGTGCTGACTGGGGACCCAGTACTAGAAAGCTAAACCTAATAAAATGGCCAGAGTGTATATATTTGATTCTCATTCGCAATATAAAATCTCACACTGCACATATGTAACAATGTATGTATACACAGTGACAACTTCTATATACACAGACAGGACTGTGATTAAACCTCCTCTTACCCAGTGATGTGAGGGGCTGGTGATTCTCCATCATCACGTCCTTGTACAGACCCTTGTGTCCTTCTAAATACTCCTCCTGCATGGAGAGATAGACAGTGACATCATCCACTTTATAGGTACCTGACACACACAATGGTCATCACCCAGACACATCCCCTGGTGTTACTGTATAATGTCCCATTCCCAGCAGTCACCTCTCCAGTCACCAGCTGAATGATCTTGTTGGTGAGTTCTAGAATCCTCAGGCCATTGTCTCTGTCATGTATCAGTGAGTGAGGTGGAGGCACCGTGATGGGGCTCTGGTCCTGCCAAATAATCCTGAAACAATGACAGCTGCTGGGTGTATCACACACACTGGATGTCTTCTTCACTACTATGTAATCCTGATTATTGAGGGAGACATCAACAAAAAGGTAACTGGAGCTCATCATACATTTGGAGTTAATTTTTTTAGGTTAATTGTGCAAAATATACAAAAAGCGTCTATTTTGAAATACGACCCCAACGCTATATGTAACCATTTACTATATCCACTCTCTAGTAAAAGTATATATAGCATTTACCTCTCCTGCCATGTACGGCGGCCCGTTCCAATTTCTCTGTCTACAGCCGTCACCCACTGATGTATATGGACGTTGAACAGAGTAATGCAAACAGCAAGATATTGTGGAGGCTGAATGAAAAGAGAGGTCTCAGAACCAGTCCAGGGAAGATGGCAGGAAAGCTAAGAGCTATACACACTCTACTAGACAGTGTATAACCGTTAGATAGGAGAGGGGTTGTATTAATAAAATAAGCCCTTCTCTTCATTTTCAATTGTAAAGATGTCTCTCTCCCCACAGGGGACTAGAGGTCCAAGTGAAATTACATTAAACATTAAAGTTTGTGTAGATGATGAATATTTGCAAACAGGCTTACTCTCCCAGAAATGGTAAATCAAATACCTAGTGAGTTAGAGAAAACAGAGGACTAGTTTGGAGTCTTAGGGTGTGTGACAGGATGGACCACCCATGCAACTCTCCGTGTTACTGGGGACTGGTTGGGCTTGCCTTGTCACCATCCCCTGTCTTTATCCCAAATGCACCCCTCTAACCGCAGTTGAAGCCTGCTGCCACCACCAGGCTCCTTCACCGGCACCTAGAACTGCTTCCTACTGGGTAACTCTCGCTGCTAGTGTACCCCCATGCTGGGCACGTGGGCTGGTACCTCTGACCTCTTACTTCAGATCAGGGTTGCTGTGGATGGTTCCCCCTGGCCTATCAACATATAATTTTTACTAACGGTAAAAATGAATTGAATCTCCGCCTGTGGCTGAATCACGTAGAAATAACTTATTGTAGATATTCATTTTCATTAGGGGCGCAGTGCACCGCTGTTTGTCATTGCAAATGTACTTTTTTTTAATATTGTGTTGTATTTCTGTATAGGAAAGTATTGATTTCTGAGACAGTATGCCAGGGGAGGAAAAGTGTTTTTGTTTTGTAACTTCTAAAAGCAGGTTAATCGCATGCTAATTAAGTTAACTAGACCTTCTCATCTCAGTGATCACCACATCCTGTTAGCCTGAATGCACAGGGGGAGGGGGAGGGGGTCAAACAAAAACCCACAAATTCTGACAAACTCCAAGCACTGATTAGACAAGAATGGGCGCCCATCAGTCAGTATGTGGCCCAGAAGTTGATTGGCACCATGCCAGGGTGAATTGCAGAGATCTTCGAAAAGATGGATCTACACTGCAAATATTGACTCTTTCCATAAACTTAATGTAATTGTCAATGAAAGCCTTTGACACTCATGAAATGCTTGTAATTATACTTCAGTATACCATAGTCACATCTGACACTAAGGTCTAAAAACACTGATGCAGCAAACTGTGTGATAACCAATACTTGTGTCATTCTCATAACTCTTGGCCATGACTGTAGTGTGTATACAGATAGAGATAGAGATTATATATATATATATATATATATATATATATATATATAATCAGGTAATAACAGCTCACACAGCCAGACAAGAAGTAATGTCACCATATGGGACATAACATGGAGGAATAATATATATATATATAATATGAGGTAATAACAGGCAGACAAGCAGCAGTAATGTCACCACACACAGACATAGAGGACAGATAATAAGGGGACATCAGACACTGTAATGAATGAAGAATAAAGACAGGGACACTCTGCTCAGTCCCCACTTACACCAATAAAGGACTCCAAGTAGAACTACAAGTCCCAGCAGTTGATCAGTATTATTATCTGCCCAGCCTTCCTGCCCCAGTGCGGTCTCTATCATTGTCTCTACTTACCCCCTACCTGCCATTATCTCCTCTCACCCGGAAGAAATTACCACTCGTTCTACTCAAATTTCTGCCAGACTTCCGGTGCGCGGTCCACCAGACTTCCGGTGTGCGTTCCACCAGACTTCCGGTGTGCGGTCCACCAGACTTCCGGTGTGCGGTCCACCAGACTTCCGGTGTGCGGTCCACCAGACTTCCGGTGTGCGTTCCACCAGACTTCCGGTGTGTGCGGTCCACCAGACTTCCGGCTTGTGCGTTCCACCCCTCCTGCTCTCCTGAGTACTATCCCTCTCATAGCCGTATTACGGCGGCATGTGCCCGGGTCCTCCTGTCTCAGGGGCCCTCCCGGAGCCAGTTCTTACTCTCATACATGATACACGGCTGAGGCAGATCATACTCCCCGGGACAGTCAGCTGCCCGGAGTCTGCCTCAGAGATCAGCCTCAGACATGTGCTCATCTAGGCGGCCCCACAGGGCTCACTGAGGAAGTCTGAGCAACACGGATATCACAGAGGAGCTGCGGGAGGTCTCCAGGTAGCTGACAGCAGCTGTGTGACTGAGGCTGCAGGGAGACCTGTAGGGGTCTGGGGGGAGGGGGCTGTAGGGAGACCTGTAGGGGGCTGCAGTGATACCTGGGGGGGGGGGCTGCAGGGAGACCTGTAGGGGTCTGGGGGGCTGCAGGGAGACCTGTAGGGGTCTGGGGGGGGGGCTGCAGGGAGACCTGTTGGGGTCTGGGGGGGGGGCTGCAGGGAGACCTGTAGGGGTCGGGGGGGGGCTGCAGGGAGACCTGTTGGGGTCTGGGGGGGGGGGGCTGCAGGGAGACCTGGGGGGGCTGCAGGGAGACCTGTAGGGGTCTGGGGGGGCTTCAGTGAGACCTGTAGGGGTCTGGGGGGGGGCTTCAGTGAGACCTGTAGGGGGCTGCAGGGAGACCTGTAGGGGTCTGGGGGGGGGCTTCAGTGAGACCTGTAGGGGTCTGGGGGGGCTGCAGTGAGACCTGGGGGGGGGCTGCAGGGAGACCTGTAGGGGTATGGGGGGGCTGCAGTGAGACCTGGGGGGGGCTGCAGTGAGACCTGGGGGGGGGGCTGCATGGAGACCTGTTGGGGTCTGGGGGGGCTGCAGGGAGACCTGGGGGGGCTGCAGTGAGACCTGGGGGGGGGGCTGCATGGAGACCTGGGGGGGGCTGCATGGAGACCTGTAGGGGTCTGGGGGGGGGGGGCTGCAGTGAGACCTGGGGGGGGCTGCATGGAGACCTGTAGGGGTCTGGGGGGGGGGCTGCAGGGAGACCTGTAGGGGTCTGGGGGGAGGGGGCTGGGGGGGGCTGCAGTGAGACCTGTTGGGGTCTGGGGGGGCTGCAGGGAGACCTGTAGGGGTCTGGGGGGGGGCTGCAGGGAGACCTGTAGGGGTCTGGGGGGGGGGCTGCAGTGAGACCTGGGGGGGGGCTGCATGGAGACCTGTTGGGGTCTGGGGGGGGGGGGCTGCAGGGAGACCTGTAGGGGTATGGGGGGCTGCAGTGAGACCTGGGGGGGCTGCATGGAGACCTGTTGGGGTCTGGGGGGAGGGGGCTGTAGGGGTCTGGGGGGGGCTGCAGGGAGACCTGTAGGGGTCTGGGGGGCTGCAGGGAGACCTGTAGGGGTCTGGGGGGGGGCTGCAGGGAGACCTGTAGGGGTATGGGGGGGGGCTGCATGGAGACCTGGGGGGGGCTGCATGGAGACCTGTTGGGGTCTGGGGGGGCTGCAGGGAGACCTGTAGGGGTCTGGGGGGAGGGGGCTGTATCGGTCTGGGGGGGCTGCAGGGAGACCTGTAGGGGTCTGGGGGGCTGCAGGGAGACCTGTAGGGGTCTGGGGGGCTGCAGGGAGACCTGTAGGGGTCTGGGGGGAGGGGGCTGTATCGGTCTGGGGGGGCTGCAGGGAGACCTGTAGGGGTCTGGGGGGCTGCAGGGAGACCTGTAGGGGTATGGGGGGCTGCAGGGAGACCTGTAGGGGTATGGGGGGCTGCAGGGAGACCTGTAGGGATCTGGGGGGCTGCAGGGAGACCTGTAGGGGTATGGGGGGCTGCAGTGAGACCTGGGGGGGCTGCAGGGAGACCTGTTGGGGTCTGGGGGGAGGGGGCTGTAGGGGTCTGGGGGGGGCTGCAGTGAGACCTGGGGGGGCTGCAGTGAGACCTGGGGGGGGCTGCATGGAGACCTGTTGGGGTCTGGGGGGCTGCAGGGAGACCTGTAGGGGTCTGGGGGGGCTGCAGTGATACCTGGGGGGGGGGCTGCAGGGAGACCTGTAGGGGTATGGGGGGCTGCAGTGAGACCTGGGGGGGGGGCTGCAGGGAGACACTGTATATCATTGCAATTGTACTGATTTTTTTTATATTTGTTTTATTTCTGTATAAGGAATTGTATTGATTTCTAATGTATTATGCCAGGTTAGAGGAAATCTGTTTTGCTGAAGGCAGGAAATGCTAAGGAGGTCTTTTCATCTCAGTAGTGACAAACAATTGTTTTAGCCTAAATGCCCCGCAGGAGGTCGTTACCTATCATCCTGTCTTGTTAAAATGATAAACAGACTATATAAATAATGCAAACAGCAATTCATTTAGGAAATTGATGTAAATTTTGTTAAAATTGCGTTAACTCCAAGTCTGGAGGATATATCGCATCTGGATAATAAATATGTTAAGTAATATATCCGTTGTTTGGATGCCTGATTGGAAAAGGGGCTGGGTTACCCCCTGCTAGCATGTGTGTCAGAATCTGTATAAAAAGAGCTCTGTTTGACCATGTAATGTATGATTTGATCTGTAACTTCTGGAAAAATAATGTATAACTGTCCTTATTAGGACTACGTGAGCTGATAAAACATCAGTGCTTCAAGATCCTGCTTTGACGACTACTTACCTGCTATAACTCCTGTGACCTACACATTAGACCAATCTAATCCATTATCTGGATGTTCTGAGGTTGAGACCCAGCATCAATTATCAACACTCTGGCCACTACCTGCAGCTCTGGCCAGTGTGATAGGCCAGGGGGAACCATCCACAGCAACCCTGATCTAAAGGAAGAGGTCAGGTGTACCAGCCCAAGTGCCCAGCAAAGGGGTACACCAGCAGCGAGAGTTACCCAGAATAAAGCGGTTCTAGATGCCAGTCCTGGCAGGTGTGGGAATAACCTTCAATATTCTTGCACAGTATTACAACTGGCTCCACCCAGCTACTTCTGAAAAGAACACTACATTGGATGTAATATCTCAGACGTTGTGGTGCCATCTGGGATCAGGGGGCTGGATTACATCATGCTATGTTGTGTGCAAAACTGTATAAAAAGAACCCTGTTTTTCCATGAAATGTATCCTACCATCTGGGCTTCTGGAGATCGCTAGTAGATGAATAGTAGTTCAAAATAGTATGTAATTGTCCTTAATAGGACACTTGAGCTAATAAAACATCACTGCTTTAAGGTCCTGCTTTGATGCCTACTTACCTGCTGTAATTCCTGTGACCTACAGATTAGACCAATCTAATCCATTATCTGGCTGTTCTGAGGTTAGGACCCAGCATCCAGTACCAATGCTCTGCCCGCTACCTGGCCTTTGTGATAGGCCAGGGGGAACCAAACACAGAAGCTCTGATCTGAAGGAAGAGGTCAGGGGTACCAGCTCAGGTGCCCAGCAAGGGGGTGAACTAGCAGCGAGAGTTACCCAGAAGAAAGTGGTTCTAGGTGCCAGTGAAGGTGCCTAGTGGTGACAGCAGAGCCCCTCTTGCTACATTTAGAATGGCACAATTGGGATAAAGAAAGGGGACGGTGGCAAGTAGCACGACACGTGGCATAGGAGGTCCATCTGGTCACAGAACCTCATTGGTGTGTACAGCTGTTGGAGTAATTGTGTGCCATGATACCCTCTGGTTTGTAATAAAGAATCCAGCTTCATGTTGTTACCAGAATATGCCCCTCTTTAAGTTTTCAGAACAATGTTTTAAATGAAGTACAGGATCTGGGCTGGTGGAGCAGAACTAGTTGGCTGTGCCTGGTTCACGGTGTTAGATGGTTGTTGGAGTGACCATGGGCCTCTAACTGATGTGACAGAGTGCTCATGTTTTCATTCTCTGCACAGCTAGATGCAGCTTAGGTTTTGCTACAGATAAATCAGCTTTGTGAAACCTTATAGACCATTAGGTGGCAGCATGATATGTTTGTGACTTAACAAGTGGCCATTCGTCCTAAACACAGGATTTACTTTACCTTTCTGAAAGGCATCGGAGCACCCTCATGAAGTGATCATTAAACCGTATATTAACCCAACAGTGGCTAAGCAAATTGGTGAAAAGACCCCAGTGTCTGATCCTGGATTATTGTGTGACAACAAAAGAGAGACAAAGATCAATTTCAAACAGCTAAAAAACATTGAATATGTTTTAACCCAGAACTTCTCTGAGCTATTAAAAATTTCATCCAACTAATATTGTTCCAAAACTAAACTTCATCAATCCTCTGTTTGTGAATCATATTCACACATTTTATCTTTTCTTAACTATATAATAACAAAAAAAATGCAGAAAGAAAAAAATAATCTGGGTAATAGGATTTATATGTCCCTATGCACAAGAAAATTCTAAGTATCAAAAGAGAATTTTACATTAAAGTTGTGGCACAAATATTCTTTTTTATTATACAATAAATGTTTTCTTTTTTATCATTTAACCTAATTAACAGTTTTCCCTACAACCACTATCTGCAAAGCTTTTGTTGCAACTTTACATAGTTTTCCTAATATACCTGGTGCACGTCTCAACAGTAGGTAAATCACTGCATATATTATTAAAAATATAATATATTTACCCAAGTCCAAAATAAACATTAAATTAAATAAACATTTCCACCATTTAGACAATCCTGAATTTATACCTGTAAACCAAGTAGAAGGATTCCAACGTGAACTTTCTCTCCAGTCATCATTTTTAGTATTTAGATCATTATGGTCTGTTTTAAGCTTATCCTTCAGTCGTGCCATATTTAGCATAGACTTATCTAGCTCTTCCACAGGATTTTCTGTTAGATTAGTAATGTAAGTGCAACAATGGCTTTCATGCACAGTTTCTAATGTGAGAAAATATCCACTACTTTGAGTAGTTAAATAAACTAATATTAATTATCAGCAAATCTCGGTTTGAATAATGTTTAAACAGTAACCCAGAGGAACTCTTCCAATCAACACCTTAGGTCTTTTCACATATCCTCGTTTCTGATACCCCTGAGTCCTTTGGTTAGATGTACTTTAACAATGTCAATGACCCTTTCATCAGACCTTTTGGAGTGGGCTATTGTCTGATCATTCAGTTCAGCTTCCCAATACTCAAATGTCTTAGTAAAATTTATACACAGTTGAGACTTGTATAACGAATGTTGGTGAAGTTTAAAATTAGGGGATCTTGTAACAATATACTTTCCTTCTATTGGTCTTCCCTCTGTAATTCTAGAAGCTCAGGGATATTTAATGAAAAAGGTACTAATGCTACATTATTTTGTTCCTGAGACACGTAAGAACACACCCAGCATTCAGTTTGGTTTAAGACCTTACCCACTAATGAGTGATAATCGTCTAATTGATGTTTGTCCAGGTTCAAATTACTGTTTGTTATGCCCAGGGGAGTCCCTCAGTCTGTATTGGCACCAGCTCAGTAGGGCGTGGAGTCTAACAGCCTCTCAGGTCTTCTCCAAGAACTTCCGCAAGGCAGGATGGGCTTGGCTGCTGAGAAACTGCAGGTCGCCGTGGCCCCTATGGAGCTTACAGACGTGAGGAATGGATAGATCAACAGCAGGGTAATATAAAAACGGTACCTGGGGCAGGGTCCAGTGTACAACGCGGATCCTTGGTACCTGGTCTCAGATGTCCGTCACGCCAAAGGGAGAATCCAAACGAGTAGTGAGATCAAGCCGGGTCTGGCACACTGGAAGACTGAGATATAGTAGCAGGACCAAGGGAGACACGGGGAGCAAGGAGCAGGAGTCAGGGATGCAACTTATTGCTCTGACACAGGCTTGTGTCAGAGCGCGGTATATATGCAATATTCATCCTTTTATTGAGTTCCTGGCTTTGTGAAATAATTATATAAGCTATAACATTAATATATGTTACTATATAATGTCTCCTGGTTACATAATTACCAATGAAAGACTCCAAAGTAACCCAGAATAATCTTTTATTTTCTCCTAGAACACGTAGAATCAGATTGTCTCCCAAGTGATGGCCGCTTCCTCCTCAAAAAGTGAGCTTTTATATTTATTTTATTATTAGTGATAGCTATAACATCTATAATACACAGCAGTTATTAGGCCTTTATACACGGACTAATGCGTGTAAAGTCTGTTAATGTATTGATTGCTATATAGCTGATTTATTTATTTTATAACACAAATTACATATCTTACACACATTACTCAGTAGTTATTATTGTACAGTAATCCCCAGCCAACGTTCTCCCGTCTTTCTGGGGTAATCCCCCCCACAGTCTAGATCGGGCTCAGACACCCTGTCACTCCCTCTGTTTTGTAGAGTTAATGTTGTAAAACTACAAGTCCCAGCATGCACCATTCTTCACTACAGCTGCAGCAAATCTGTTATAAGTGATATTTTACTCTTTGTATTCAGGGACGGACTGACACAGACAATAGGACTTTCATAGATCAAGCATACAAATAATTTAATCAGCAAAAAAAAAATATTATTCACATTTAGGGACTTTTATAGCACGTAGAACATTTTCTGGCTCGCCAGCACAGTAAACAGGGCGATCAGCTACCGGACAACGTTTCTGCAAAACATTTCAGGGATACGCGTGGTTCCTCGTCATCAAGATAATGCTATTATTGTGATTGATAAAACCAAACTTGTGCCGTGCTGTTTTCCATAGCAACACCACTGTGTAGGACATAGCAAATAGTATTATTATTATTACAGAATCCCTCCTTTGTGTACACATCACATAAAAAATATTTAACTCCTTCCCAACAATCTGTATAATAGTGTACATTTCTGTATGATATGTAAACTTGATTCCCATTTTATATTTTCGCTTATATTAAATAAACGAACCTCCTCAGAAAGTGGTGAAGGAGTTTAGCTGTGTAACAGTTATAGGACATTGTTCTCATCAGGGGCTCGGTGTGATAGGAGCAGGACACCTGGAGATCTTCTTTATGAGTCTCTGGAAGATCTGGTGCAAAATGACTTCAAACGATTTAAGGACAAGTTGTCTGATTTCTCCTATGGAGGGCGATCCCCAATCCCACGAGGGCGTCTGCAAAGGAAAGATCGTCTTACTACTAAAAACCTTCTCATAGATGTTTATGGAGAGGATGCTGCTCTAGATGTGACCATAAAGGTCTTCAAACTCATCAATCTCATGGGTCCTGCAGAGGATCTCCAACACAACGTGACACAACATGGTGAGTTCCTGTTCCTTGGGGCTTGTCTGTAAGTCTTTATATAGGAGTAAACCAACCCATGGAATCACAAGTGTACTTCACGATATTAAGCACACTCGGAAGTACATTTATCAAACTTTCTAAAACTAAAAACTGGAGGATTTGCTCATAACAGCCAATCAGATTCTAGAAAATGATAGATAGAATCTGATTGGCTACTATGGGCAATTCCACCACTTTCCCTTTTTAGAAGGTTTTATAAGTCCATCCCATAGTGTTTGTGACGGGAGGGATGGGGAGTGTCAGGGAGTCTGATGAACTGGGTGATGTCACTCCGCTCATCTTATTCTGACTGGAGGAGGAAACCTCAATACAGCACAACCACTATGAGCTTCCTCTTATACTGACTGCAGGAGGAAGCATCAATACAGCACAACCACTATGAGCTTCCTCTTATACTGACTGCAGGAGGAAGCATCAATACAACACAACCACTATGAGCTTCCTCTTATACTGACTGCAGGAGGAAATGTCACACATAGGACAATCACTGTGCACTTCCTCTTATACTGACTGCATGAGGAAATGTAATATACAGGACAATCACTGTGCACTTCCTCTTATACTGACTGCAGGAGGAAATGTCACACATAGGACAATCACTGTGCACTTCCTATTATACTGACTGCATGAGGAAATGTAATATACAGGACAATCACTGTGCTCTTCCTCTTATACTGACTGCAGGAGGAAATGTCACACATAGGACAAACACCGTGCACTTCCTATTATACTGACTGCATGAGGAAATGTAATATACAGGACAATCAATGTGCACTTCCTCTTATACTGACTGCAGGAGGAAATGTCACACATAGGACAATCACTGTGCACTTCCTCTTATACTGACTGCAAGAGGAAATGTCACACATAGGTGTCACAGTGCTGGCAGATCCCAGGAAAGAACCACTTGACTGGGGTAGCTATCAGAGCCACACCACATCCGATAAAGACGATTAGTCCTGAGAGCACTTGTAGTGAGGTACAAGCCAAAGTTACAGGTTTATAGAAGGTAGAATAGTGATGAACGAGGCCATAGTCAAGAGATTGGAGAAGGTAGAATCATGATGTACAGTCAAACAGAACAAGTCTTCTTCAAAGCACAAGCAGAGAAGTCCAAAACAAAACTTTGCTCCTGCACAGGTTTGTTAGAGCTGAGCGACATATACAGGTGAGGTGACTAGCTAGATTGCTGTTCTTAGCAGAGTGCTGATTACAGGAATAGAGAGAAGATGTTTGTAGCTGTCATTGTGAATATTTATCTGGCAGCTGTCTTCCGCAGCTAGTGTTGTGAATCCTCACAGTAATTCTAATCTGACAGCTGTCATCTAGAGCTAGTGTTGTGAATCCGTAGAGAAAATGAGGACATTTCTGGCATAATAAGTTGCGGTAGTTCTGGCATAATAATAAGGATTGTATTTGTCTAATGATGTAATCAGTACAAGGGTGGAAGGTTTTCTTTTGTGTGTATATTTTGTAATTAAAGAAGGGGCGGTTTAAACAGACATTGAGATATGATTACCAGTTTCGGGCATGATCATATTACAACATATCACTTTATGTATAATACACAAGTGATGCTAAAATATGTATAAACTATTGTATGAATTATCTGTATAATCGGTGAGTTCTGATGTCATCAGTTGTGCTTTTATATGGTTACAAAACTCCACAGTGTCTTCATATATTCCTATAATTTACAGTAGGGAGAGCATTGTGAACAGTGAGTGATCACTTATATAATAGGATATTAGAGACATCATCGCATCAACATTTATAAGGAACAAGAATAGTTTTCTAATGTAGTTTATAAGAGTATTATGAATCACCTCAATGTTCTGTATAAAACTGCTCACCGCCCACCTCGTCCCTTTTATGGTGACTTCTAATATCTGTATTATTTACTTTCACTGGAGTAAATATTATCTTATATAAGGATTATATCCTCTTCCGGTTTTTATATTTTCAGTTACATCAGAGAGGATATTGTCAAATAGAACAGTTGATGGTGAGTAAAATTATTCTCTTTAAATATTTTAACAAGGAGCACCAAATACTACAGGTATTATTCATGCATCAGTACGCCCCTCACACAGCCTGTATGGCACAATGTACTCTCCACAGTTACCACACTGCTCTCCCTAGGTACCCTCCAGATATACCTTTAGGACCTTTGAGAGAGTGGCACCGTGCTCTCGAAGCTTCGTGGAAGACAGTGTGTGGGTATGTTTGGCTCCACACTCTCGGGTCAACAGGCATTTGCAGTCGGAGCCTCTGTAGTGTAACAAGGCAGCTGGTCTGGCAAATATGTAGACATTTTGGGTAGCTACTCCACATTCTTCACGCTTTTCTGCGAGAAGTTCCATTGCAACTTGCATGACTGGTGTCAGCAGGATGGGGACTTTTCTCCCTTGTTTTCCCTAGATTTCAATCCGAGTGAAATGCTGGCAGAGTTTCTTCTCAACCTCGGAAAGCGCTAGGGCCACATCTTCATGGAGATCCAAAGTGTTTCTTGACTAGAAGGTAGCTAGCGACATCTTGGAAACTTCCCCTTCCCTTCTTCGGTTGAAAAAGATCACCTGTGCCAAGGTGAGTTTTGCAAGCAGTGCCCAGTTGTTAAGCGTAGGTTCGTGGATAGACCGCATCTGTAGGCTTGCTGCTTCTCATCGAGGAACAAGTGTATCTTTTTCACATCTTCCATGAAATGTAAGACCTGAGGCATGTTTCACTTGGACTCCTGAAGAGTGTTCAAGGCACCGATGAGAACAACTCGTTCCATCTTGCTTCATAGATCTTCCTGAAGTTGCGTGAGTTTTCAACCTCAGCAGTGCAGCCCTCCATCATGGCTCAGCACTCCACAGTGCTCGCTATCTTTTGCAAGCCATGCCCGATCTATAGTGCCAGCAAGGGTGTCTTCAATGTGCCTGTCTCCTTGTCATAGCCAGCTACCAGCTTCACAGCGTCTACTTCGTGCAGAAAGTTTGAAGGGATGATAAAGTCTTCCATCCTCTCCAAAGGGGAAGCTATTCTGGCCTGTAGCAGTAGCCTGTCCATTTCTCTAAGCTTCTGACGGGTGTACTTGTGTCTGTCAACATCTGAAGAGACCTGATCGAAGAGATGCTGCCCCATCTGCATGATGCATCGGTCATTTTTGACTGTGAGTACGATTTTATCTAGGGTCATGTTGCTCAGGAGCGTCCAAAAGCCACCAGTGATGCCAGGTGGAACAGGCTGAGCAAAGGCACACAGATACTGGACGCTGTGTTTTGGCAGGTGTGGGCTTGTTGCCCCTTCGGTTTAGCTTACATCTCTTCATGTGTCGCCACAGGTATTTTCTTGCAAACAAGTCTTAGTAGGCTGCATAGTGCATGAAGCCTTCAGCAATCATCTATTTGTCTGGAAGTTTGCACGGGACCAGAACGCCATGGCCTGCCGTCATTGTCTCAGCATTGTGTGCAAAGTTGCCCCTATTACAAATATGTACCAATTACATGCACCTTTCTTTTGAGTGTTTGGGGAATTTCATGGCCCTGGGCTACTTCAGTCTCATTTCGGTGAACATGCTCCATGTGCCATCTATTTTCGATAGAGGTGTCTCACATTAGAGGCAGTACTGCTTTTTGTTAAACGCCCTGCAGCCATCACTGTTTCTGGACAGTGTTTGGACGGATAATGCGCCGTCTCTTCGACCCTCTCTGTTTAAAACACAGCTGCCAGAAGGTTGAGAACTCATCTCTGGGTACCTGCACTCTGCTGCGCTGGTGGGCAACGGGGCATCACCACTGGTGTCTGAACCGCTCTCCTCCGAAGTGTCAGGGGTATACTCATCTCCACTGCTCTCCGGGCTATAGTCGGAGCAACTGATGGGCTCTGTCATGCTCCACTGTGCACACTTTACTTTCAGCAGCAGAAGGATGTTACCGTGTCTTATCCCTGTTTGGTGTGAAAGGCCAGGAAAGCTGCAATAATCTCCTCTTCCTGCTTGTAGTGGAACATACGTACAGATGATCATCTGACCTCTACATCGGACACATGCACACTTTTGGTCTGACAAGTGCCGAGCGTATCAGCAAGTTCCCCTGCATTAATTACCTCTGGTAGACTTTGTGGGGACCTCATACTTTTGTCCCCACTACGACCTGCGTCCCCACAGTCAATGCCCCCACAAGTATAGGAATGCAAGTACACACAGGCACACACACACCTTTTCTCTCACATCCTTGGGGGACACCGGGACCTTGGGGTATAGAGTAGGACAGATGAACACTGGCACTTTAACTTTAGTTAAAACAAAAGCTCTGGCTCCTCCCCCTCTATACCCTACCTCCGGCTGGAGGCCAGTTTAGTTTAAGTGACCGGCGAGTGGGCTGTGCACGGGGCTGCTTAGCAGCCGTTTTTGCTTTTTTTCTGATTATTTTTCTTTAATTGTGTATCAGAGACTATTGTCTCCGGGGTCTGAGCCGCGTAGTCGGCTGTCAGTCAGAGCTCCCCGCTGCTTGTGTTTTGATTCATCTCTCCCGCGGCTGCGGCCGGCGGGGAGAGTGTGAGGCAGCGATGGGGGAGGTCTGTGGAGCGTACAGCAAGGACGGCTTTGCGCTGTCTGCGGGGCGGAGCAGGGGTGCCGTGTAGGTCCTCCTTTCTGCCTGCTCCCTCTGCCGAATCTTTGACCCTCCTTGGAGCCGGGCACAGTCGCCGCAGGCTGTGTCCGTCCTCCATGTACAGATAGCAAGGCTTTCTGCACACACTGCATCTGGAGGGTTGGCAGCAGGTAAGTGAAACTGTCTCTCATCATAGTGCTAAGAGAGGGGGGTAGAAATCGCAGTGGTTCCCTGAGCTGGCTGTTTTTTTACTAAAAGCAGTCTTTTTGTTTGTGTAAAGATAAGGTTCTATTTTTAGCTCAGGGAACAGGGTCACTATCTCAGTGAGCCCTGCTAGGCTCTGGATTGGTTGAGGTGATTGTCGGCTTGGATGATAGCCAGTCCAGAGCTGGGCCCTGGGGGGAGTGTTTTCCTCTTGTGCACTTCCCCCGTGGTAGTCTCTCACTCCTTGTGTGCAGACACCAGAATAGGCAGCCATTATTTTAAAGCTCCTTCTTCTCCCCTTTTCTATCCTGTATACTGTAAGGTAAAGGGTTGCGGGTGGTTTGTGAAAGGTTTGTATTTGTTTTATAAATTGGGGAGCTTTTGGCTGTATCGCAGGCTCACTTTCTCTTGAAGTTTGTGTGCTGTTTGTTATCTGTACTGTTTTTATTTCTCTGTACTGTTTTTGTCCCATCTGTTAACATGTCAGAGAGGGAAAAATCTATGTGTGGTAGGGCTGGTGCTACTCTGTTAAGTTTCACCTGTGCTGTCTGTCACGTTAAGTTACCGTCTGGGCAGCTAGGTGCGCAGGCTCTGTGCATTTCCTGCCGGCTCGCGGAGACTACTCCTGTTGAAACAGCTGCCGCCTGTTCAAACACGGAGGAGCCTGCCTGGGCTCGGTCTCTATTTAATATGGTGGAACTGCTTGCTCAGAAGGTACAGTCTCAAGCTGCTCAATCCTCAGCTCAGGTTTTACCTGTTTCTGCTCCAATGGAGTCTGTAGAACCAGCCTGGGTACAGGGTCTTGCATCCTCTGTACAGGGTTTGGTGGCGGTTTCTTCCTTTTTGGAGAGGATGATGCAGTCGGCTGCACCGTCTTCCTCAGGTAAGCGGAAGAGGGTGGCGGCATCTCTTCTGGGACCTGAGTCTGATTCTGGTTCCCAGGAAGAGGGTGAGTTACCGTTGGGTTCTGACATAGATGCTGCTTCTCTGGTGGAGGAGGTTCAGACTGATCGTCAGAGTGTGGAGGAGTTATTATTATTATTATTATTAATTTTTATTTATAGGGCGCCACAAAGTATCCGTAGCGCCGTACAAGGACAAACAATGGCACAGTACAAGGTGAAACAGCACAGTACAAGTAACAGTAAGCACTATAGCTCTGGGGGCTCAGGCACAGCATGAGAGGGAGGGAGGGGAAAAGTGAGTATAGGCAGGTAACTATGGCCCAAGAGGGTGGGCACGGATGACAGGTTGAGAGTCACTGAGGGGAGCGGAGAGGAGACAGAGGGCAGAGGGACTGAGAGGAGGTGAGCTGAGTAGCTGGAGAGCGCAGTTAAAAGTGATGGAAACAGAAGGTAGGAGAGCCCTGCTCAAAGGAGCGAACAATCTAAAGGGAGGGGAAGACAGACAGACCAACGGATGAGACGGAGAGACGGGAGAAACGGAGACGGAGTCGAGGAAGGGGAAGAAGGGATGAGAAAGAGAGGTAGCCGACCGGTGGGAGTTTAGGCATGAGACTGGAAGGCTTTAAGGAAAAGGTGGGTTTTTAATGTTCATTTGAAAGAGGACAGATTAGGGGAAGTTCTGATGGAGCGGGGGAGCTTGTTCCAATGGAGGGGAGCGGCGCGGGAGAAGTCTTGGATACGTGCGTGAGAGGAGGTAATCAGAGTTAATTCAGGCTGTGCGTCAGGTACTTGATATTCCTGAGGAATAAGTTCCTGAGGCTTCTGGATCCTCTCTTTTTGTAAAGCGCAAGAAAAAAACATTTGTTTTCCCGGCCTCTTCCCATTTGGAAGATTTGCTGTCGGAACCTTGGACAGGAAGTTCCAGATGTCTAAGCGACTGCAGTTGTGTTATCCATTTCCCCCTGAAGTTCTCGCTAAATGGGAGACGCTTCCTCGGGTGGATGCGGCCGTGGCAAGGTTGGCAAAGGTAACTAATATTCCTCTTCCTAACCAGACCACTCTTAAGGATGGTACAGACCTGAAGGTCAAGACCGTTCTTAAGTTCATTTTTGTGGCAGCGGGTGCTTCTTTGAGGCCTGCGTTGGCATCAGTGTGGGTTAACAAAGCTGTTGAACGCTGGTCAGAACAATTGTCTGAAGGTTTGTTGGCAGGCAGGCCGTCCTCTGAACTGCTTCCTTTAGTGGAGGAGATTCAGAGAGCGACAGATTATTTAGGAGAGGCTGCTATGGAAGCGGGGCTGCTGGGAGCGCGCATTTCTGCCTCGGCATTTGCATTGCGTCGGACTCTTTGTCTAAAGTCCTGGGAGGCTGATGTAGAGTCCAAAAAGGCTCTTGAGTCCATTCCTTTTTCTGGAGGTGTTCTGTTTGGACCTCAGCTTGACTCCTTTATTAGTCAGGCAACAGGAGGTAAGAGCACTTTCCTCCCGGTCAGTGCTCCCAAGCAGAGGATGTCCAGATTTCGGGCCTTTCGTTCTGCAGGAAGATTTCAAGGGCAATATTCCTCAGGCCAATCTTCTAGAGGTCAGTCATCCGCCCCTAGAGGTGGTTTGCAGCGGGGACGTCAGCCCTGGTCTGGGCAACGTCCAGCTGCAAAGCCTGCAGACAAACAGTCTGCATGACAGGCTTTTTGCTCCTCCGCTGTCGTCGGTGGTAGGAGCCCGTTTTCTGCGTTTCAGGGATCGGTGGTGTCAGTCCACTACGATGTCTGGATTCGGGGAGTGGTGAACCAGGATTACAAGATCGATCTGCTCGGTCTTCCTACCAGACGGTTCTTTGTCACAGGGTTTCCGTCTTGTCCGAGGAAACGATTGGCTTTAACAGAAGCGATTCAATCCCTTCTTTCGTCCGGAGTGATTATTCCGGTTCCTCATTCTCAGAGGTTTGGGCTTTTATTCCAATCTTTTTCTTGTGACAAAATCAGACGGCTCCTTCAGACTGATTCTCAATCTAAAGGATTTGAATACACAGGTCAAAGTGCCCAGCTTCAAGATGGAGTCTTTACGCTCGGTCATTCTCGTCATGGAACAGGGAAGTTTATGGTGGCTTTAGACATCAAGGATGCATATCTCCATGTGCCTATTTGGAAGGGTCATCAGTCCCTGTTGAGGTGTGCAGTTCGGTCAGAGCACTTCCAATTTCAGGCTCTCCCGTTCGGTCTCGCCACAGCTCCACGTATCTTCACCAAGATCATGGCGGTTATGGCTACTCTGCTAAGGGCCAAGGGAATTACAATTATCCCTTACCTGGGCGATCTACTTTTAAAGGCAGATTCTTCAGGGAAGCTTTTGTTGCATATTCAGGTAGTAATCCAGACCCTGGAGTCGCACGGTTGGGTTATCAACTTCAAAAGATCCAAGTTGATCCCATCCCAGCGGATGGTGTTTCTGGGTCTCTTATTCGATACCCGTCTGAGATGGGTGTTCTTCCAAGATCCTAGCCTTGCAGAAGATGGTGAAATCCCTGTTAGTGGCAAGGAGACCTTCCATTCATTTTGCAATAAGACTTCTGGGCAAGATGGTATCGTCATTTGAAGCGATCCAGTTTGCTCAGTTCCATGCACGACAGTTTCAATTGGAACTCCTGTCGCAATGGAACAAATCCCATCAGAATCTGGCGAGTCAGGTTTTTCGCCTGTTTCCGCAGACGCGTCAGTCGCTGATCTGGTGGTTACACAGGCAGAATCTCACCAGGGGATGCTTGTTCTCAATTTGGAATTGGATTCTGATAACAACAGATGCCAGCCTTCGGGGTTGGGGGGCTGTCTGTCTTCAGGCTAGGTTTCGGGGGCTTTGGACTCAGAAGGAATCCAAACTTCCAATAAATGTCTTAGAACTGCGCGCAGTGTTTCATGCTCTAAGGAGTGCGCAACACTTGCTGCAGGGAAAGCCAGTGAAGATTCAATCGGACAATGTCACAGCAGTGGCATATCTCAACCATCAGGGCGGCACCAGGAGTCCCTTGGCCATGAGGGAGACTCACAGGATAATTCTGTGGGCGAAGCTCACGTTGCGGCACTCGTGGCCATCTTAATTCCCGCAATAGAAAATTGGGAAGCAGACTTCCTAAGCAGATAGACTCTGCATCTAGGGGAATGGTCTCTCCATCCGGAGGTGTTTCAACAGTTAGTGGTGAAATGGGGTCAAACGGATGTCGACATGATGGCATCTTGGTTGAATCACAAGGTTTCCCGCCACTGTTCCCGTGCAAGAGATCCCGGGGCAGTTGCGGTAGACGTAATGTCCGTCCCTTGGAGGTACCGCTTAGTGTACCTTTTTCTTTCGATAGCCATGCTTCCACGAGTACTGAAAAAGGGGAAGAGAGGGTGTTCCAGTGCTTCTAGTGGCGCCAGATTGGCCGTGCAGGGCCTGGTACACCGACGTACTCTTCATGGCAGGAGGTCGGTCGTGGCGGTTGCCAATACGCCCAGACCTGCTAACCCAGGGTCCCTTTTGTAATCAAAGTTTGCAACGTCTGGCTTTAACGGCGTGGCTGTTGAGGCCAGGATCCTAAGAGCTAAGGGTTTTTCGGATCGGGTGGCGCAGGATATGCTCCGTGTTTGAAAACTGTGACTGGAATGTGATCGTATTACAATGAAGGTAGTAGGAGAAGTGATAGTACCGCTGTATCCCTCCCCCCCTTCCCTACCCCCACACACACACACTTCGACCACTACTTGTTGCCCAAAACCTCATTGTATCTGAGTTATACTGTGGTTGTGAGCCTGACAATTAGCTTAACATGCCTATTAGGTTTGTCAATGTATTACTATTTACTGATAATAAACATTTTAAATCCTATACAGACAGCAAATTACAATATATGGATCACATGAAAAAGAAATATCATTTTATTGAAGATAGTAATGCAAGGTTGGGGGAAGCTATCAAACTGAAGAAAAGATACACCAGTCTCTTACTGATCAAAGGTTATTGTGAAGAAGAGGAGAGAGAAGATGAAATAACATCCTTAGGCCAGAGGTATCTACAAATTATGTCAAACACATCTTCAGCTGAGTATTCCACAACCACTATACAAGCTCTGTTTGATCCTGACGATGATGGAATTGTTCCGAAGATTGTGGTGTTACAAGGACCTGCCGGGATAGGAAAAACTATGACATCCCAGAAGATCAGGCTGGACTGGGCCTCTGGGAATCTGTATAACGACAAGTTTAATTTTGTGTTTTACATAAGCTGTAGAGAAGTCAACACCATCACTGGTAAAATAAGCCTAGCTGGTTATTTATCCAGATTTTGTCAACTGGATTGTCCATCTGATCTGTTACGGTCAATCGTCACTGACTCTGAAGGAATACTTCTTATTGTTGATGGTTTTGATGAATTAAATTTGTGCTCAATGAATGATACTGAGGTTTGTGAAGACCCGTTTCAGGAGATCTCCAAAGAAATCCTTCTAAAGAGTTTATTTATCCTTAGATTGTACGCTCCTCTGAGCAGGGCCATCTCTCCTCCTGTTTCCACCACTTCTAACTCTGCTCTCCAGCTACTTAGCCCTCCTCCTCAAAGGTCCTCCACCCCACGTCCACTTTCGCTCCCTCCTCCCCCCTGGGGGTCTCCCTGTCTTCCGCGCCCCCCTTCTTGGGCCCCATCGTTTTCGGATCCTCCCTCCCCTTTCCCCGCCCTCTCTAGCTGTGCATTGAGCGTACTGAGTTGCTGTGTTTACTGTACTGTGCTGTCTCCCATTGTATTGTGATTTTGTTTGTCTCTGTACGGTGCTGCGGATGCCTTGTAGCGCCTTATAAATAAATATTAATAATAATAATAATATTTAGAAAAACAATTCTCCGGGAAAGTTCCCTAATCATCACCACAAGACCATTCTCATTGATGAAGCTGAAGCACCTTGTTGAATATCCTCGATATGTGGAAATTTTAGGATTTACAGGAAAGGACTGGAAGAATATTTCTATAAGTTCTTTGAAACTAAAGAACAAGCAGACCTGGCTCTCAGTACAATTAAGGAAAATGATATTCTGTTCACCATGTGTGTGGTTCCTATAACTTGCTGGATTGTATGTGCTGTAATGAAACCACTACTAAAAAAGGGATTATCCGTGATTGATTCCAAAACTACCACATCCATTTACCTGCTGTACCTAAAGGATTTAATAAAGTATCACGGAAGGAAGTCTGACAAGTCTATAATCGCGTGTATAAAGAAGCTGTGTACTTTGGCCATTGAAGGAGTTTGTAACAGGAAAAATCTATTTGAAGAATCCGATCTTGTCAGACATGGACTCTCTATGTCTGACCTTGAGTCTGTATTTCTGAATGAGAACATCTTTCAAAGGGACATTGAGACCCGAACCTGCTACAGCTTCATCCATCTGAGTGTACAAGAGTTCTTTGCTGCTCTGTACTATGTCCTAGCTGAAAAACCTATGAAAGAACCTTTTGTCAAGTTAAAAATGAGCAAAGTGAAAGATTTACTGAAGGCATCAGAAGGACATGGACATCTGAAACTAACTGTACGATTTGTATTTGGTCTTTCGAGTCAGAGACAAATTCAGGAGATTCAGAGAATCATTGGTTGTACTATTTCCTTCAGAGAAAAACCTGACTTGACGGAATGGCTGAAAGGAATGAAATCACACAACGATAATGAAATGCTTCGCTGTCTTTATGAGACACAGGATGTCGACTATGTAGAGAGAATGATGTCTCATATTCCTGAACTGAATATTGAAGGTCTGTGGGGTATGTCAATAGAAAGGACATCGAGAACACTGATTACCGAGCTGTAGCCTACTGCTTGGGGAAGAGTACAAGAAAACACGTTTGTAATTTTAATGTGTACACAATACGACCAAAGGCTCGGGAGGTTCTATCTAAAGCACTTTCTAAATGTTCAAACATGCGGTATGTATTTGCCACATTATTTCTTTGTGACCTGTATGTGTTCAGGAATTACATCCTGGTTTGAAGCTAATATTAATAAGTGCAAATTGCTATTTAAGATTTCTCTTTCATCCTATCTGGGAGACACTGCTACCATTGGTTGTATGAGGGGAGGTGGAGTTGGCACTTAACTAGATAACTTGTTTAATGTAACATGCTGACAGACCCCTCCCCTCTGCAACCCACTGTAGCCTTTCAGTTTAGTTTAAGTGCCCAAGGGAATTGGGCTTACTTTTATTGCTAGGAAGTTTTTTTTTGCTTAGTTTTTATAAGTTTTTATTATTTTTTTCACTTATTTTTCCTTTTACAGGAAGTGTGCTCATGTGACAACAGAACACACTCTGTTCCGTTTAGGGCGACGTAGCTGTCATACAGTGAGAGCCAAACAGCTACTGCGCTGTTTCCCTTTTTTCTCAGTTCTGACAGGCGGCTTAACAATGGCGCTGTCACACTGCTTGATGTCTGACATAGCAGCGCTGCCATAAAAAGCAGAGAGCACCGGTAATCGGAAAGATGGGGGCCGCCATCTTGAGGATCATACCAAGTCCCCTCCTCAGGAAAAGGAGGGAGGAACTTGGTTATAACGTACAAATTCTAGCCACAAGAGGCAAAATAATTACTATACAGCCTGTGCTGTGTGCTTAGCCATTTCAGAAGCAGCTTACGATCGCCAGCACAGGAACAGGGGCAGATGATTTATGGCACGCGATAGAGGGGAGAGCTAAGGACAATAGAGCTCCCCCACCTTCATGATCTACTTGGGCTCTTCCTGAGCGCCAAAGCACTGCCCGGGAAAGCAGCAGCCACTCTTCAGGGTCACTGCAGAAGCTGCTGACAGACCCCTCTCCTCATCCAGTGTATTTGCCAGATTGGCAAACATTATATATATATATAATGTGTATGTATATAATATTTCTATTCTATTGTCTATACTCGCTGTGTAGAAAGATAGGGGTATATGAGAAATGTGGTTTGTGCAAATAGCATATAATATAGAAATGTGCTTACAAAAACATATTTTGTGACACTCAAAACTTTTATGCAGGATACTACTTTTGACTGCCTGTCATAGATTACTTTGTATCTTTCTGTCAATTTCTTGTGTGACCGCCTGTATTGCATTTTGTTAGGGTGTCCAGGCTCTGTCACGCGCCATGCCCGCACATTTACTCGATGCCACGGACGGACACCTTCCCGACTGACAGTGCCGGCGTGTCCAGTTGCCTAGCAACGGGACGTATCTCTCCTTCCTGGTTCCGGCCGGCGGGCGCATGCTCAGTATAAAATAAAATAATACAAAAGGAATGCCAAAGCAGTATAATAAAGAGCTACATACAAAACAACTAAAATGTACTTATACAGAAATTGAAAAGTCTAGAGCTACAAGATCCCATTAGTAGATATATAAATTGAAAAGTAATCATATAAATTAAAAACAAATTACAAAACTTAGAATAGAATTATTAATAAAGATATAAATATAGTACCTCAAAATGTATAACTCATACTGAGAGTATGTAAACATATAAATATAAAAATAATAATAATAATAAAAAAATAATATACAAATAAAAATAGTAAATATATAAATATATATTTATATATTAAGGAAGCTTCATATATTATTCAATTCTATACCCTCATTTAAACCACGAGGAACCAATGTATTTAACCTAAAAATCCAATACGCCTCCCTACGACAAAGAAGATTAAATCTGTCAACTCCCCTAGGAGTAACATCTATTTGTTCAGTCACTCTAACCTGGAGTCCTTCCAGAGAACCCCCTCTACAAGCATTAACATGTGAAGATAAACTATGTGTTTCACATTTTTGAGAAAGTTTCTGCGGTGTTCTGTGAAGCGCCCTCCCACAGACCGGATTGTGCGTTCCACATATTGTAACCTGCAGGAACAATTTATTAAATAGATAACAAAAGTAGATTGACAGAATTTTGTCAATAGGGAATTTCTCCCCAGAAGAATAGGAGACAAAATAAATACATTTATGGTCTGCAGACCTACATGTGAGACATTTATTTCTGCCACAACAGTAGAAGCCATTAGGTCTAGTAGTAAGCCAGTTCTTCATTAATAAACCAGTATCTGGCTTCACTGACTTCTTTGGACCAAAGAAGCTAGGAGCCAAATGTTCTTTGAGATTACTAGATATCCTAAAAACCACATTATTACCTTTTAGGGATAAAGGAACCTAATAGATCATCAGGTGTCAATAACACAGAGTTCTTATTAGTAATGTGTCTGATCTGGTGGGCATAACTATTATGTGGTGTAATAAAAACCAGAGATCTCATATCTTCCTTTTTCTTATTAGTAGATATGTGTTTGAAGAGGTTTGTTCTATCAATATCTTCTACATCATTAAGAGCTTGCTGCAGCACTGTAGCTGGATACCCCTGTTCCAAAAATGACTGACACAATATGACAACATGTTTCCTAAAATCATTTGTAGTTGAACAATTCCTTTTCATCCTCAGGAATTGGCCCTTGGGGATGTTATTTTTCCAAGGCCTAGAATGTTCACTCTTATAATGCAAAAAGCTGTGAGCATCAATTGGTTTAGAAAATGTTTCAGTATAAATAACATTATCACTTACCGTTAGTGTGATGTCCAAAAAATTAATAGATAAACTGCTAAAATTATCCGTAAACCAAAATCATTAGAATTAAGATGTTCAAGAAAAGAAAAAATAGAAAGATTGTCCCCATCCCAAATAAAATACAGGTCGTCAATATATTTGCCATAGAGGACTAGCTTCCCCCCTCAAAATAGAGCCCCAGATGTATTTCTCCTCAAAAAGCCTCATATAAAGATTAGCAAAACTCGGGGCAAACCTGGTCCCCATGGCTGTGCCCAGTGTCTGTAAATAAAATTGTGAATCAAACAAAAAATTATTTTGTTGAAGTATGAACCGAATAGATGACAGAATGAAATCGCATAGAGGACTCTCTGTGGCCTTCCAGCTGATTACATATGTGACCATTTGTTTTCTCTGTCCACAATAATCCTTAAAAGGACTGAGTTTTTTTTATCTACAATACAATAATTTGCTGCAGTTTTTTTCTGCATGCTATAACTCACTTGTTTGAATATCGTGTAGTTCCTCTCTGCATATTACCACTTACCTGCTTGTTTCTCAATGCTTTCCGACAGCAAGGCAGCCTTTATTTCAAATGTGGCAAGTGTTTTAGATCTGTTTTGACAACACACTCATTCCAGCTGATTATTACATGTTCCAAATTACCCTGTTGGTCGTCTTTGATTCCTGGGAGTCAGGAGAGTGCTAGTTTATGTATTATAGTGACTCACTACCCACATTTGTTTAAATTTTGATGTCCATGGTAACTCTGTACATAATATACATTCAATAGTTGTTAATCACATGTCTAATTGTTGTTTTTAGATTAATTTTGACTGATTCAATATTTAGTTGATTTTTATTATATTAAATACGATTGATGGATACAGCGCTCCTTTATTTCTTTTTTACTATTACATTACCTATTATACTACCCTATATTACCTATTACATTACCTATTACATTACCTGGTACATTACCTGGTATATGCCTTAACACAGGGGTGTCCAACCTTTTAGCTTCCCTGGGCCACATTGGAAGACGACGAGTTGGTTTGGGCCGCACATAAGATACTCTAACAATAACGATAGCTGATCATCCAAAAAACCATAGAAAACATAGTTAACACATATATATGAGAAAAAAAGTGAGATATATATATATCACCTTCTTTCAAATCCCCTTATACTTACTTTTCAATCGCCCTGTTCAAAAAATCCTCTCTAGTTTTTATACTATAATCACTTTTTGTATTGTTTCTATGCAATATCAATAAAGTGCATTTAAGCCAGGCATTGTATATCAGGGTGCCCTGACCAGGCCTGCGGTACCTGACATATACATCACTGTGACCCCAAATTATGACCTGTTTTGCTAATTACACCACTATGTTAGTTAAGGGATAACAACTTATAATGGGCCAAAGAGAATTATATATAATGCCCCATTAGTAATACAAGTAGAAGTATGTAGCAGGGAGATAAGGTCCATGATGCTCCAGGACCAGGTGACTTTTATTCACTGGTCAATGTCCCTTGAAATAATAAAAAAAATCCCCCTTAACTTACCTTTTAATCGGCTTGTTCTCCTGTCCTTTTCTCTTCTTTTCTCCAATTCTGTGCTGCTGATTGTTCTTCTCGTGCGGGTGACTCCTCTGAGCTGCGCTCCGCAATGGATGTTGGGCGTGATGACATCACGCCCAACATTCACTGCGAGCACCACACGGAGGAAGAGACAAGAGAGGGAGCCGGAGTACCAGCTGATGTGACCGCAAGGTAAGTATTTTCTTTTCTTTGCAGGATTTTTTTTTTCCATTAACAGTGCTGCCCCCTTGCCCCAACCAAAAATCGTTCTGGGCCACATTTACAGGCTTGCTGGGCCGCATGCTTTAACATGTCATTTATACAGTTACAGTAATATATGTGTTTTCCTGCAGTTTCCATGCATGCAGATTTCCAGTTACAGAGGACGTAAATCAGGATGGATCCAGTATATCTGGGTTGTTTGACCAGTGTCAGCTGCAGAGACTACAGTAAGTAGATTATACTGTAACACAAGGTGACCTACAGAACCACTCACAGTAGGTCCAATAATAGTGATGTCCTATATACAGTATGCTCTATAACATTTATATGAATCCCCAGCATCATGTAAACCTCTGTCCCCAGATCCCACTATGGAAGGTACATCCACAAACATTTTGTTATCCGCAGATTCCCCACATGAGGTGATCGGAAGGTATGGTCAATGCTACGCCGGGCGGGAGATAAACGTTATTCCAGAGCTTCTGTTAAACTTTACGGGGTCACAATTATTCCAAACTTTATATATTATTATTTTTAACAATTCTTGTTATTTTAAAGGTTTAATAGATCCAGAATTCATGCTTTATACCAGCTCAGACATTCCCATCTGAGGCTGGTTTATGACAGTTGTAGCGTGACTATATACACACTTAGATTGTAGCATTATGGACCTATTACCATCTAAAGTAATTGTAGCATACAATGAAACACGGGATGGAGTGATATATTGTCATCAGTCTAGATGTAGCCCCACTTTTAAATCAGCTGTTCCCTTATATTTGAATTGCTTTGAAAGAGTGTTCGGTGCTAGGAGAACATTACTGAGATGAGCCAGTGTTGGCACTGAACATTGTGCTGTATATTCTTATCTGTGCTCTCTCATTGGTGCTGAGACAATTGTGATTAAGTTCTATATAGTTTGTATGAGTCATTTATAAGAGACTATTGTGTGATTGGTCTGGTAATTTGCATTTTGCATCTTATAAGAACTGACAGCTGTTTAATGAGAACGATTCAGGACTTTCTTCATTTAGTAACACAGTTGTCTGAATATTTACTTGAGAGATGAGAGATAATTTTGTTGTACCCCATCCCTCTGAATTTTAGGGATATTTATTTGTGAAAGTTTATTATAAGTTGTATTACTATATGTTGTAGTATACTCAGGGGAACAGGTATCATCTCCTGGGTGAACAGCAGCAGTAAGACACATGAGTCCAGGAGTTTCTTGATACAGCCATTGCCAGTTTATTCACCAGCTTGAATACAGGAACAAAACACAAATAAACTCCTAGCCGTCTGGCTTCTAGCTAATACATGTATGGAGGCTCTCTCATGTGTAGGACCTTATGTCCCACACATTCACCAAACCACATGTAACTGTTGCTCCCTGCAACAGAGTGTCTCCGGGGGCAGCTCACCTCTCCCAGGTCTGAGACACTGGCTGCATATCCCAGCTGCCTTATTACAAGCACCTCACAGGTGCATCCCTTGATCAGTCTGTTAGAGACTGATAGATCAGAAGACTGGGCCTTATGTATACAATGCTGGAAGCCTGGGACACATACATCTGTATCTAGGCTCCTTCCAGTGACTCTGTCACATATCCTCCCCCCTTTGTTTCAACCTATAGGTGTAACACTTGTAACCCTAAATGCTCCTCTAATTTTTCCCATAAACGTTTTAGCTTTACGCTGCAAACTGAGTGCAAGGGTATTGGTTACAGATCTTTTCCAACCCAAAGGAACACCGGTTAGTGGGGAAACTGGGGTAGTTGCCAGCGGACTTTTACACTGAGGTCTGGAAACATGGCATTCACACTCTGGGCAGGATGACCACCAATCAAAACATCTTTTCTAACCCCTGGCCAGAAGAACTTCTGTAAAACTTTATCTAGGTTTTTTCCTATCCCCTGATGCTTGGCAGTTGTCGAACCATGAGCCCAGTCCAACACTGCTCTTCTATATAGTTTAGGAACTACCAACCGCTCCACAATGTCTTTTCCTCGTTTATACGACTGACACAATAACCCCTGGGTTATGGTCATGTGGGGGCCCTGCTCATGCGAGCTTACATCCTAAGGGAGGGTGGACAAAACAGGCACGGAGGGAGGCAGTGATGCAAGGGAGAAGAAAAGACCAGGGGAGAGGGGGGAGAACAAGCAGAGTGGATGAGGGGTTAAGTGGATGGTTGGTAGGCTTTCAGGAACAGGTGAGTTTTGAGTGCCCGTTTGAAGGAGCACAGATTGGGAGCGAGACGGATGGAGCGAGGGAGGTCATTCCAGTGCAGGGGGGTAGCTCGGGAGAAGTCTTGGACTCGAGTGAGAAGAGGAAATTAGAGTGGAGGAGAGGCGACGGTCATTAGCCGAGCGCAGGGAGCGGGCAGGAGTGTGAATGGTAAGGAGGTTAGAGATGTAGGGGGCAGTAGCCTGGGAGAGAGCTTTGTAAGTGGTAGTAAGAAGTTTTTAAACCGTATTCTGTAGGGGATAGGGAGCCAGTGTAAGGCCTGGTAGAGAGGGGAGGCAGAGGAGGAGCGGCGTGAAAGAAAGATGAGTCTAGCAGCCGCAGTAAGCACAGATCGGAGGGGGGCGAGATGGAAGAGGGGGAGGCCAGTGAGGAGAAGGTTGCAGTAGTCAAGGCGGGAGATGATAAGTGCATGGATGATGGTTTTGGTGGCGTCTTGTGAGAGGAAGGATCGGATGCGGGCGATGTTGCGCAGTTGGAAGCGACAGGCTTGTGCAAGGGATTGGACGTGGGGGGCAAAAGAGAGAGAGGAGTCAAGGGTGACACCCAGGCAACGGAGTTGGGTGACAGAGGAGATGGTTGTGTTGTTAACAACGATAGAGAGGTTGTGGTGGGAGGGGAGTCTGGAGGGAGGAAAGACAATGAGTTCAGTCTTAGAGATGTTCATTTTGCGAAAGCGTGAGGACATCCAGGAGGAGATGGCAGAGAGACAGTCAGATACACGAGACAGGAGGGAGGAAGTGAGATCTGGAGAGGAGATGTAGAGTTGAATGTCGTCAGCATAAAGGTGATACTGAAGACCAAAGGAGGAGATGACCGCACCAAGGGAGGAAGTGTAGAGCAAAAAGAGAAGGGGGCCGAGGACGGAGCCTTAGTCAGGTCTTTTGTCTCACGCTCCAGCTCAGCCTTCTTGTGATTCTGCTCTGACTCTGCTAATTTTTGGCTTAGTTGAGCAATGGTCTCCTCAAGGGCTTGAAGTCGTCTGTTGGACCCTTCATTGGCTATCTTCTGTAGCCTGTTAGTTTCCAGCTGAGCTGCAGTAGCTTCTTGATGAGCTGCAGTAATTACCCCGTTGGTTTCCTGCTGGGCTGCATGAGATTGTACCAACGCTTTGAACATATCTTCCATGTTGCCTCCCGGGGCAGGAAAAGGGCAGAATGTAGCCTTCTTAATTAGCTGGCGACGTCCCGGGTTAGGGTTCATACGACTTGGTCATATAGCGTACATTCCCAAAATTGGGTGCCTGTCTCTTTAAATTTTCACACAGCCTCTTTTTGGTTGAGACACTAGGCTTCTGCTTCTTCTCGCCCACTGTAGCTGAAGTAGCCAATTCATATGAACCAAACACTTTTTTTGTAGAAGGGCACCTTACTTGACTTATGATATGTGGCACTACAACCAGCTCCCATTAGGCAAGGTTAGGCAGTTGCCTAGGGCGCCGGGCTCTGGAAGGCGCCACAGAATTAAAATTACTTTAAAACTGTGCGGCAACCGCTGACCATACCTTCCACGGCCGCCGTACAGCTGCAGATAAATCCAAAGGGAAGGGTCTATGGATCACCACCACCGCCGCCCTCCCCTCCAACAGCTGATGGGGCGCTCCGTCTCCTCCCCTCCACTCACTGACTGTCGGGCGTGACATCATCATAATGGCCCGACAGTGTCAGTGAGTGGAGGGGAGGAGACAGAGCAGAGAGGAGCAGCTTTATGGAGGCAAATTAAGGTAAGGAAAGATGTGGGATGGTTGGGTGGGGGGGCCGCGGATTTTGAAAGTGTGCCTGGGGGGGGGGGGGGGGCGCGGATTTTGAAAGTGTGCCTAAGGCGCCAAGGACCCTAGCACCGGCCCTGACTACAACACCCAGCATATATCACAAACTTTTCCTTTGCAGAGCAAAAGTTTTTCTCCTTTAACTTCTGCTCAATGGTTTTGCAAACACATTTGCACACTTCTGTTGTTTCAACACAGAAAACATCCACTTTGCACTGACAAAGATTCTCAATAAACTTTTCTCTTTAAAGTCTCTTGGTTTATGCACGGAACCACACCCAACTTGTGCTTTGCAGACACACACCTGCTTTCCCTTAATTAACACAACTTAGTCTTTCCATTGCAGAAAACATTTTTGTATTGACTCTGCCTTAGAGCAATTAACACAGTCCATGAAACACTTGATTCCTTTGCCTCTCACTGGTCTTTGCAAACACTTCTGTTTTCCCAACACAAATGACCAGTTTTCACAGACAACTTTTAACTCTTCTCAAATCATCATATATGCAGCAAATCTGTATAGACAGTATTTCACAGTAGGATTTATTACTCACATCCACGTGGTTCTCCGGATCCCACTGTTGCTGTACATAACATTCCAATATTTAGCTGCTTTTCTCCACAGGATAAAACACGCATGTATGTCCAGTGTCTGTTCCTTTAAACTTTCCAAGCACACACACAGAGCTGGTTTCTGTAAGTATCTCCAAGACTGCTGCTATTCTTGATCTGCGTAGATCTTTGCAAGCCAATTCTCCACCATATGTAGTATAATCAGGGGAACAGGTATCACCTCCTGGGTGAACAGCAGCAGTAAGACACACGGGTCCAGGAGTTTCTGGATTACAGCCACTGCCAGTTTATTCAGTAGCTTGTAAACAGGAACAAAACACAAATAAAATCCTAGCCGTCTGGCTTCTAGTTAATACATGTATGGAGGCTCTCTCATGTGTAGGACCTTAAGTCCCACACATTTACCAAACCACATGTAACTGTTGCTCACTGCAGCAGAGTGTCTCAGGAGGCAGCTCACCTCTCCCAGGTCTGAGACCCTGGCTGCATATCCCAGCTGCCTTATCACAGGCACCTCACAGGTGCATCTCTTGATCAGCCTGTTAGAGACTGATAGATCAGAAGACTGGGCCTTATGTATACAATGCTGGAAGCCTGGGACACATACATCTGTATCTAGGCTCCTTCCAGTGACTCTGTCACAATGTTCTCTGATATGTTTTTATTAGCATTAATAAATTGTGTATAGATACAGTAAAGTGTGTGTGTGTGTGTGTGTGTGTATATATATAGATCAACATAAGAGAAAGAGCGCCAAACATAGTGTAAAACCATAAAATTATGTAACATAAGACAATGTGCTTTATAAGCCGCCTACCAAATATATAGATATATCAGGCTTATCTGGTTATTGATCCAATTTCAGATCCTCCTCGAGAGATAGCAGGTTCACAGATGCACTAGAACTCAAAGGATCTGAAATTGGATCAATAACCAGATAAGCCTGATATATCTATATATTTGGTAGGCGGCTTATAAAGCACATTGTCTTATGTTACATAATTTTATGGTTTTACACTATGTTTGGCGCTCTTTCTCTTATGTTTATCTAGGTTATCTGCATCTGCAATTGATGCTTGTGGAGTTGGAGCAGCCTACTGTATGTGTATTTGTTTACATTTGAGCACTTTAAGCACTTTTTGGTGATATACACTGAGCGCCTGTTTAATCACTATATATATATATATATATATATATATATATATATATATATATATATATATATATATTTACTTTTATAAACTGAATTTAGCTCTCTAATTCCTATAGATTTAATTACTATAGTAGTTGTGATTTACAGAGTTTTAGAGTTCTCCTTTCAGTCCGCTCATTTGTGCTCCGCGTCCTATTGCACATTTTTTGTATTTTAGCATTGTGTACTTTATTCAATTTAATAAAAACCTTTATATACACAGTAGTGATATAAGAAATTACCTAATCCAGATACTTCATCTTTCATCAGGTTATGGAGCTGTCATCTGACCTCATCCTGCTGTGATGATCTCCTCTCTGTTCTTATTACACCCCGGTCTCTGATCAGACTGGAACTGTCATGGAACGATCTGCAGGACTCTGGAATGAAACTTCTGTGTGAGGGACTAAGACATCCAGACTGTATCCTACAAGATCTTACGTAAGAACTGTCTTAGTATTTATATATCTGTCCTCTCTGTACAAGACATGGACCACACAAGGCAAAATTACAGAGAATTACTTAATATAATTTCCTTTTGTGTAATCTGAATTGTATTTATAGAACACGTTTTCTATTTATTGTTAAATTACACCATTGTTTTGCTTTGTTATTTTTATATAAATGTTTACTATTACTAGTTAAATAATAAGTCCCAGACAGCTGATACTCTCATTAGGTATTTGGACATAGACAGATGGGTGACACTTGTTGTGACAGGTTGGACCTCCTATGTCACCCTGCCTGTGTGTTGCTGGGGACTCACTGAGCTTGACTTGCCACCATCTTCTTTCTCCCAATTGCGCCCCTCTAAAGCAGTAGGAGGGGCTTATGCTGCCACCACTAGGCTCCTAGAACTGCATGCTTCTGGGTAACACTCGCTGCTAGTGTACCCCCTTGCTGGGCAACTGGGCTGGTACACCTGACCTCTTGCCTTTAGATCAGGACTGCTGTGAATGGTACCCCCTGGCCTATCACACTGGCCAGAGCTGCAGGTAGTGGGCAGAGCGTTGGTGCTTGAAAGCTGGGTCCAAACCTCAGAACAGCCAGAGAACAGATTAGAGTTTAGACTAATCTGTAGGCCACAAGAATTTCAGCATGGAAGAAGTCATCAAGCAGGTCTTGAAGAAAGTGTTTATTTAGCTCAGCGTCCTGCCAAGGACAGTTCACACTGGTTTAAGGCACCAGGGATCGGGTCAGATGGAACAATAATGATACATTTTAGTGTACAAGGGCTCTCTATTTATACAGTTTTAGAGACTAGTCTTGGCAGGGGGTAAGCCAGCCCGCTGATCTGATGGCTCCGCACAGACTGCAATATTTCATTCAATGAGTAACATCAGGATGTGAGATGTTCTTTAAACATTGATTTTAAATGCAATTTATAACAAAATTTGCAGTAATCTGTGATATCCTAAATTACATTGATCAGAGATTTCCTTTCACGTTAACCAGAATACAGGTAACGACTCCTTTCCAGGCCTTCAGGCCAGAGCAGGCATTAGACACTTCACATCGAAAGACTTAGTTAGCTATCAGCAAAAATGAATTTTCTCCCCTGGTCTCAGAAATAAAGACATTTCCTATACCAAAATACACACAATATCAAAAATAAGTACATTTGCAATTATATAAATAAGCGCCCTGCGCTATTTCCTTTAAATACATTTATACCATCAGTTATTTATCAGTGATCCATCCACACTCAGTAAATCAATAACAACATTATCAGTGACATAATACACCTACATTGTATCTACATTACACAGTTTTATTCTTTCAGTTATGACTTCATGCTGAGTGTGAGGATGGAAATGATAAGAAATTACTAATCCAGATACCTCATCTTTCATCAGGTTACGTTGCTGTCATCTGACCTCATCCCGCTGTGATGATCTCCTCTCTGTTCTTATTACATCCCGGTCTCTGATCAGACTGGAACTGTCATGGAACAAGCTGCAGGACTCTGGCATAAAACTTCTGTGCGAGGGACTAAGACATCCAGACTGTATCCTACAAGATCTTTGGTAAGAACTGTCTTAGTATTTATATAACTGTCCTCTCTGTACAAGACATGGACCACACAAGGCAGAATCACAGAAAAAAATACCTACAGTAATTCCCTTTCCTGTCCTGAGTTTACAATATATTGTAATAAAATATTCATTTATTGTTAAGTCACAACGCATTGTTTTTCTTTATTTTAACTATTTTCTTAATATTTAGTGTTTTACATTAGTATTTTTGTAAGACCCGGGCAGATTGTACTCTCATTAGGTATTTGGAGACATAGACAGATGGGTGACACTTCCTGATATGTGACAGTATTTAGAACAACTTTAATACAATAAGGGTCGTGTACGTTGAAAACCGCAGCATAAGTGCTGTTCTTGTGATGTCACACACTGCCCATCTGACATGTTTTACTGCGAAGCAGATAGATTACAGACCAAGATGGTGGGGTCTGCGCAGGTGAACAAGTGATGTCAGATAACAGGAGTTAGCGGATTGGGGTGATCCTTACTGAGTATGGAATAGACACAGAACTGCTATGACCGTCACACCCATATTAAGAAGAACTAGAACTTGTACTGTCAGGTGAGATTATTGGAATGAGATAAAGGTGTAGAGGGTTTTTGTGAGGTCTCTACCCTGGCTTGTAGGAGGGTGTACAGCAATCTTCTACCTTAAAAAGGAATTCAGGGTGCTCAGAGATGGTGGAAATCAGGTCTGGTCCTGTACTTATAATATGACACATATTACACCTTCCAGCTGTACTATGTCTGAAAATGCGTATTTCTAGGCGCACTGCATCCAATGTGATAAATACTTCTATACGCAGTAGTGACGTGTGATATATACCTCTATACACAGTAGTGACAGGTGATATATACCTCTATACGCAGTAGTGACGTGTGATATATACCTCTATACGCAGTAGTGACAGGTGATATATACCTCTATACGCAGTAGTGACGTGTGATATATACCTCTATACACAGTAGTGACAGGTGATATATACCTCTATACGCAGTAGTGACGTGTGATATATACCTCTATACGCAGTAGTGACGTGTGATATATACCTCTATACACAGTAGTGACAGGTGATATATACCTCTATACGCAGTAGTGACGTGTGATATATACCTCTATACGCAGTAGTGACAGGTGATATATACCTATATACACAGTAGTGACATGTGATATATACCTCTATACGCAGTAGTGACAGGTGATATATACCTCTATACGCAGTAGTGACAGGTGATATATACCTCTATACGCAGTAGTGACGTGTGATATATACCTCTATACGCAGTAGTGACGTGTGATATATACCTCTATACGCAGTAGTGACGTGTGATATATACCTCTATACGCAGTAGTGACGTGTGATATATACCTCTATACGCAGTAGTGACATGTGATATATACCTCTATACGCAGTAGTGACATGTGATATATACCTCTATACGCAGTAGTGACATGTGATATATACCTCTATACGTAGTAGTGACATGTGATATATACCTCTATACACAGTAGTGACGTGTGATATATACCTCTATACGCCGTAGTGACATGTGATATATACCTCTATACGCAGTAGTGACATGTGATATATACCTCTATACGCAGTAGTGACAGGTGATATATACCTCTATACGCAGTAGTGACAGGTGATATATACCTCTATACGCAGTAGTGACAGGTGATAAATACCTCTATACACAGTAGTGACAGGTGATATATACCTCTATACACAGTAGTGACATGTGATATATACCTCTATACGCAGTAGTGACATGTGATAAATACCTCTATACGCAGTAGTGACATGTGATATATACCTCTATACGCAGTAGTGACAGGTGATATATACCTCTATACGCAGTAGTGACATGTGATATATACCTCTATACGCAGTAGTGACAGGTGATATATACCTCTATACGCAGTAGTGACAGGTGATATATACCTCTATACGCAGTAGTGACATGTGATAAATACCTCTATACGCAGTAGTGACATGTGATATATACCTCTATACGCAGTAGTGACATGTGATATATACCTCTAAATGCAGTAGTGACATGATATATACCTCTAAACGCAGTAGTGACGTGATAAATACCTCTATACGCAGTAGTGACGTGATAAATACCTCTATACGCAGTAGTGACATGTGATATATACCTCTATACGCAGTAGTGACGTGTGATATATACCTGTATACGCAGTAGTGACGTGTGATATATACCTCTATACGCAGTAGTGACTTGTGCTATATACCTCTATACGCAGTAGTGACATGTGATATATACCTCTATACGCAGTAGTGACATGTGATAAATACCTCTATACGCAGTAGTGACATGTGATATATACCTCTATACGCAATAGTGACATGTGATATATACCTCTATACGCCGTAGTGACGTGTGATATATACCTCTATACGCAGTAGTGACAGGTGATATATACCTCTATACGCAGTAGTGACAGGTGATATATACCTCTATATGCAGTAGTGACATGTGATATATACCTCTAAACGCAGTAGTGACGTGATAAATACCTCTATACGCAGTAGTGACGTGATAAATACCTCTATACGCAGTAGTGACATGTGATATATACCTCTATACGCAGTAGTGACGTGTGATATATACCTCTATACGCAGTAGTGACATGTGATAAATACCTTTATACGCAGTAGTGACGTGTGATATATACCTCTATACGCAGTAATGACGTGTGATAAATACCTCTATACGCAGTAGTGACGTGTGATATATACCTCTATACGCCGTAGTGACAGGTGATATATACCTCTATACGCAGTAGTGACATGTGATATATAACTCTATACGCAGTAGTGACAGGTGATATATACCTCTATACGCCGTAGTGACAGGTGATATATACCTCTATACGCCGTAGTGACATGTGATATATAACTCTATACGCCGTAGTGACAGGTGATATATACCTCTATACGCAGTAGTGACAAGTGATATATACCTCTATACGCAGTAGTGACATGTGATATATACCTCTATACGCCGTAGTGACGTGTGATATATACCTCTATACGCAGTAGTGACGTGTGATATATACCTCTATATGCAGTAATAACATATAATATAGACCGTCCCGCTGTCCCCTCACCATAATGGTAAATGTAAGACATTTATGAGGATAAACTGAGCTATACATTAAGAGATAAATAGAGCAGTATAAATATTAGTAGGTTGGACTTTGATTTGATTTTTTTTAAACTCTTCTTTTATTGTATATAATGCAAAGATTTTTTTTTTACAAAAATCCAGCAAACAAAGCGTCCCATAATCTTGTTATACATTATTTTTTTATAATTGAAATACTTTGGTTCTATATTCTTCTGTTGTTAAAAAATATATTAAAGTAAATTTTATAAACTTGGGAGGACCCTGAAATATTTCAAAAGTTTAGTGAAATAAAATTTCAAATACTCTTAAGAAAAACTATGTAACGTATAAGGAAACATTTAAAATAAATAGAATACAGAGATCAAAGTATAGCAAATACTAACAAGTCATCCAAGTCACTCTTTACCTTTTTATCTTCCAGTTACTACTTATTACTCTTTAGAAAGATTTGGGAATATCCCAAATATAATTTAAGTCGACATGAATGAGATCAGTGTTGATGTAGCGTATCATATGAATTTTATTCTATAGAATTAACAAGAGACTCTATATTGTCTGGGGGTTGTAGTATATTATTGTCTTTAAGTAGGAACTATATGCAGTGATTTTAGGTTGATAGATGAAAAGCTGTTTGTTTGGGATGTTGGCTTTCTCCTGTAATTGCTGGAAGCTACACACATTATTCCCCCAGTCAGTAACGTCGTTGATAGCTGCTATACCATTGTTTTTCCAATGTAAGAGCGTTCTCAAGGTCAGGATCGATTGCTGGTGTGAAGATACCCGGTTGAAGGTAAACCTCTGCTCCGCACAGCTGGCCTACCCGGTACCTATCCAAGGTTCAACATCACCCAGGCAAATAGCCGAAATAAAATAAATAAGTTTATTTAACAAAATGGTAGCACCAAACAGCAATAAGCATATTTAAATAATAACTTGCAATAAATAACACTACAGTCTGGCACAGACAACATACAGGGTATAAACACTTCACCAGTATCCTTGTCACTTTCAGGGATTGCTGTCTATCAATCCAAGCTTATCCCCCTCTCTCCTTTAAGGCTACCAGCAAAGTAGGCGGCCCTGAGTCACTGTCACTCCGCTTTTGACGGACACACTGGGGCCTGATTCATTAAGGATCTTAAATGAAGAGGATTCTTATTTCAGTCTCCTGGACAAAACCATGTTACATTGCAAGGGGTGCAAATTAGTGTTCTGTTTTGCACATAAGTTAAATACTGACTGTTTTATCATGTAACACACACAATTTCAGTGTACAAATAAGCCATCAAGTATTTGTGTGCTACGAGAAAAAACAGTAAGTATTTAACTGAAATAAGAATCCTCTTCATTTAAGATCCTTAATGAATCAGTCCCCTGGAGAGGTAGATCAGGGCACGGCAGTACTCCAGGGACCGATTGTCCCTTTCCTGTCAGGGACAGAGATCTGGATCTCAACGCCAACCTGACCTCAGCTATCACTGGGTAGTGAATGCCAATTTGCTGTCCTATGTAGCTTTCTTTTAAGCCCAAAAATGACGACATCAGCAATTTCAGGACCTGCCTGATTGGTCCTTTTCTGTGTTTACATTTTCACAGATAAACATACAGACAAAGAGATAGCAAATGAGTCACTACTGATTAAATTAGGGACAGGTATTGTTCTGTGGCTATACCGCAGAGTTTGTTTAAACAGGAGAGATCACAATCCAGGCACATTTACATTTAAATACACAATGCAGTCCTTTGTAATTAAACATAGAGCTCTGCCTGTGGACCTTTTCCCCATCTTAATACATGAGACCATCTGGTGTGATGTACATTCATACAGGCTGAAACAGGACTAGTCTGCAAGATAACAAAACATGCTGGCAGACATTTTAACTACACTAAATTAGAATATATACAAGTTTAAATATGACTGACAAATATGGGGAACCACAGGGCTAGAAAAAGTATATGTTTTTATAGTCCGCAGTTTGTGAGAAACGAGGTGCAGACAGGTTGAGGTGATATTAATACCTTGTTTCACCACAGCTGGGTTCCCCCATATCGGAATAAATCTAGAGTACCTATCACTTCTACCACATTCTTCATAGGTATCCCTGAATAGAATATGTTCATGAAACTGTTTCAAGCTAAGAGATTTTGGGGAATGTACCAGGACAGCTGGAGCATAAGGGTAAAATTACTTTCTCCAAAACCTTATTTGTAAAATGATCCTAAGGTTAGCACTTCTGCCTCACAGCGCTGGGGTCATGAGTTCAATTCCCGACCATGACCTTATCTTGTTTCTTGCTTCTATATTTTGACTTCTACCTGACTCTTGTCAGCTCCTCTACAATGACAGTGTCCTAACGGCAGAGCTGGGAGCCGTGCGCCGAGCAGATTTGAAAATGCACTGTAATAGCACCGCAATGCATACCTATGGTCTGCAAAAAAGCTATTTTGCTGGTGGGCGATTGCACCACCCGCATTATTTTAAATAATAATGTCTCATTCTGAGACACTATTAATGTATACTCGCCCACCAGAGACTGGTGCTCTAGGAAGCTGCCCACCAGGTGAATTTTTGGGTGTATCCAGAAACCTGCAAAACTGGACGGTGATTGATTTTGTACCGTTTGTTATTTATATGTTGACAATCGGATACGGTGCGATATGTGATATTTGGGGCCTGTGGCTGGATTACGTAGAAATAACTTATTGTAGATATTTATTTTATTTTGCAGAGCACCTCTGTATATCGGTGCAAATGTACTTATCTTTTTATATAAGTATGTGTTTTGTATGGAAAAGTATTGACTTCTGAGACAGTATATAATGTTTAGGTTTTGTAAATTTTCTAGAGGAAATCCCAAGTAGGCATATGTATGGAGGGGATGTGTTCTTACAACTATATGGAGGCAGAAAATCTCATGTTAATTAGACCTTTTGATCTCTGAGTAACCAACATGTCTGTCGCGGTGGTACTCACTATTACGACGCTGGAAATTCCTACACTACTTACCCCGGCAGGATTACACCGAAGACCTCATCGCCGACTGACTGGAAACACAGACAGCTTGAAATGGAGACCTTACTAAATTGCGGCAGCGAAAGAACCCGGCAGCGTCCGATGATGTCACATTGAAGGGACACACTGTCATCCGAGCTCTTAAGGTAGTAATTTAAGGAGGTGCTGCCTGTACAAGGTTCTTTACTAAGTCTCCGTTTCAAGCTGTCTGTGTTTCCAGTCAGTCGGCGATGAGGTCTTCGGTGTAATCCTGCCCGGGGTAAGTAGTGTCAGGATTTCCAGCGTTGTTGTATAGTACCCAACCCATCTGTTGAGCCTGATAGCACAGCAGTAAGTACTTATACTTGCTGGTAGACTTCCTATGCAAGCGATCACAGATTTATTTGAATTTTGCAAGTTAAATGGTTTTAAAAGCAAGATTAGAGAAAATGTTTTATCCTGATAGTAAACATTCAATATAAAACCTCAGACCCTGCAGGGCTGCTAGCAGCACTGTAAAAAGGTGTTAAACCCCTCCAGGCTGATTTATGTGCAGGCTGCATGAAGCCTAGATTGATTTAGAGGGGCAGGAGGCTGGATTACCTCCTGCCAGGGTATGTGTGTAAAACTGTATAACAAAAGCACCGTTTGACCATGTAAAATATCATTCCATCTATACACTTTTGGAGATCACTAGTACCACAAACTAGTGTGAACTGTTCTTATTTGAGGTACTTGAGCTAATAAACATCATTGCTTCAAGATCCTGCATTGACGCCTACTTAACTGTGGCAATTCCTGTGCCCTACAGATTAGACTAATCTAATCCGTTATCCGACTGTTCAGAGGTTGGAACCCAGCATCCAGTACCAATGCTCTGCTACCTGCAGCTCTGGCCTGTGTGATCCATCCACAGCAACCCTGATCCAAAGGAAGTGGTCAGGGGTACCAGCCAAGGTGCCCAGCTGGGGGGTACACTAGCAGCGAAAGTTACCCAGAAGGAAGCGATTCTAGGTACCGCAAAGGAGCCTGGTGGTGGCAGCAGAAGCCCCTCCTACTGCGTGTAGAGGGGTGTAATTTGGGATAAAGAAAGGAGACGGTTGCAAGCTCAGCCGGACCCAAGCAGCACAGACAGGGTGACATAGGAGGTCCATCCTGTCACAGGGTCAGATAAATAGATGTTTTAACTATAAAATAGAGTAATGTTATTTTAATAAAATGAGTATTGTTTGAAAACCAGACAATAGGAACATTGATCACGTCATATGATAATAATATGGGGTGGGGGACAGAAGATTACTTGTGCTGATTGGTGAATGTCCAGGCAACAATGGGGTTTTTAAAAAACAAAACATTTTTTGGTATCTATTATATTTGTTGCTTAATTCATTTAAGAAAGCTCTGTCTTAGTTACAGATATGATTTATGTCATGAACAATAACAAAAATGCCTGCAGTACATGGAAAGTTATTCTGATGTATTTCTGGGGTAATCTGAGGCCACATGATCTTTTACTGAACAATACTCTAAGGAGACGTTATCCAGCTACACATCCACCCACCCTCATCTATACTCAGTACATCAATAACAACGTTATCAGTGACACCTACACCCTAATAGATGAAATATACACCTACATTGTATCTACATTACACAGTTTATTCTTTCAGTTATGACTTCATGCTGAGTGTGAGGCTGGAAATGATAAGAAATGACTAATCCGGATACCTCATCTTTCATCAGGTTATGGAGCTGTCATCTGACCTCGTCCTGCTGTGATGATCTCCTCTCTGTGCTTATTACAAACTGGTCTCTGGTCACATTGGACTTGAGTAAAAACAAGCTGCAGGACTGTGCAGTTATACTGCAGGAATGTGTGAGGCCATCTCTGCAGCTTCTGATGTAACTTACATCCAAGTTATTTTATATTTGCACTAAATGTGTGTTGCCAGCATTTATACGTACGGTTTGTTGGTTTAATGTTAAACTGAGCGGGTAAAAGCACTTTCTCCACAGATGGATTAAGACCCCATGAAACCCCAGACAAGAGACTGAATTGGGCCCCACTTCACCCCTCCTTACATCCAAAACAAACCAAAAGCATAAAAATGAGTTTGGGGTGATCCAAGGTGGAAGCTTAGGTTGCCTAGTGGATGATTGAGCTCTGACCTTCTCTTGCACACTTATTATTAGCTAGACCTATTGGTGTAATAGCACTCCCAGAATAGAGTGATGCCTATGTTGCTATCATTAAATTAACACAGATTGGCTCTAAATTCTTCTCACCATGATAGACATGATACAGATGTACTAACCTCTCTAACGCCATACCGAAAATATATAATAATCACTTCCCAATGTTTAATGGCTAATGGTCCATCAGAGTTTAATGGAGTCGCTCTTCTGTTTAATGTTAGGTGTCTTTATTACTCTCAGCCACCTACTTACAGATAGAAATGGCAGATGTGTAATCCCAGTAGGGATGTTATAGGACAGTCTCCACAAGATATCATTGCATGCTCCTAATTCATTTACCATTGTTTATAAAGCTGGGGCAGCACGGTGGCTCAGTGGTTAGCACTTCTGCCTTACAGCACTGGGGTCATGAGTTCGATTCCCGAGCATGGGAATCTGTGTGGAGTTTGTATGTTCTCCCTGTGTTTGCGTGGGTTTCCTCCGGCTGCTCTGATGGCTGACCATAGCTGTCAGCCATCAGTCATCAGTCCACCATCATGTCACTTGTGTAGGAATCGGGGAGCCCGTATTGTGTAGGGGATTTCTGCATTATAATACCCTATAAACCAGCTGTCATTCCACATGTAAAACATGACAAAGGATCACGGTAATAAGTGTGTGGAAGATATAATGAGTTGGAGATTGTCTGAAATATACATAAAAGTTTAATTTGCTATCATTATATACAGTTGGCATTATATATCCAAGACAGAAATCTGCCTTTATCACTGTTACCAGATAGATGCTGACAATGGTTATTAGTAGAGTTTGTATGTTCTCCCCGTGTTTGCGTGGGTTTCCTCCGGGTGCTCCGGTTTCCTCCCACACTCCAAAAACATTCTAGTATGTTAATTGTCTGCTAACAAATTGACCCTAATCTGTATGTGTGTTAGGGAATTTAGACTGTAAGCCCCAATGAGGCAGGGACTGATGGGAGTGAGTTCTCTGTACAGCGCTGCGGAATTAGTGGCGCTATATAAATAAATAAATGATGATGATCATAAAGCTCTCTGCAGATATTTGAAAAATTAAACAAGATTCTTATATTAGCTGATTTTATTCTTTCCCCAGATAAAGCAAATGATATCTCTATTCCTGATAAAATCGTCAAACGGTCCAATTATCTCTTACCTTCCAATAAAGCCAGCACTCACATCCTCGTTAGACCTCTTCTTCCATACCAACTCTACTGAAGATATCCACACTTTCTGGTGCCCTTAAAGCTGTGGTACGGGGCGTTCACGGCGCTGTCTGCATTAAACCAGCTGCTATGGAGAGACAGAAGGAGCTAGAGAACAGGACCATCACATTGGAATGCAGAATAAGACTTGTTGAGTCCAGAAAGCAGGAACTAAGAACAACTTTACTCTGTTTCCATACTACAGGTTCAGAGGGTGCTCAGCCGGCTACGCCTGGGTAAAGGGATAAATACATTTCAAACACAGGGGTTGGTCAGAGGCCAACTAACCAGAAATAGAATTCAGGGGTTATAAATTTACTAAAACGTCTAACATAGCAACCAATCAGACCTACCATTTTCTAGAATGTATAAAAAAAATATATAAAAAATAAATCGCCACCATCCAAAATGATACCGGAAATGTGTACTTTGGAATATCGCCGAATTTGTGGAAATGGATAAGAACCACACTATTTTATTCTTGATGACATAAAAACATTACAGATAAAACAACAATAATCACTGATACCAATACATAAATTCTGACCAGTGCACTGATCTACATGACTTACAGAGCATCCGGAAAGTATTCACAGCGCTTCACTTTTTCCACATTTTGTTATGTTGCAGCCTTATTCCAAAATGGAATAAATTCCTTTCTTCCCATCAAAATTATACACACAATACCCCATAATGACAAGGGGAAAAAAGTTATTTTTGAGACTTTTGCAAATTTATAAAAAAAAAACAAACTAAGAAATCACATGTACATGCAGATCCAGGATCTGCAATATGATATTTAGAGAAATGTCTGGGGATACTGTGATTTTCAACCTTTTGACGAATATTCCTCAAATGTTCATATATGTGCACTTTCAGTGGTCTCTTAGTTTTGCCTACATATTTTTTTCCACAATTACATTCAAGAATTAAATCACATGTGTAGCACAACAATTCATGTAAGACTTTATATTCCAGGTTTTCTGAGCAGATGTATGTTAAGGAAATTTACCATGTAGAGCAGTGGATCCCAAACTTTCTCAGTTCGAGGCACCCTTAGGGTCTCCATAATTTTTTCAAGGCACCCTTAAGGCAAAATATATACCAAGAAGTCCCCCCGCCTTGCTTACAAACGGTCCTGGCCGAGGCACCCCTGTGAGATCGCCGAGGCACCCCAGGGAGCCGCGGCACACAGTTTGGGAACCACTGACATAGAGGTTAATAAAGAGGGGGAGACCGTCTTTTGAAATTGGAACAAAAGGGAACATATTGGATAAAGAAACACTGCTAAAGGTACAAGAGACGCACAACTGTTAGATGTTTACAGTCTGTATCTGGCACCAACAGAAGAGTGATCTCCGTTCCAGGATAATAAATGTTTATAGTACATAAGAAAGACACTCAGTCAACACTCTTGCTAATCTTTCTGTCCAGTAGATAAGCCAGACATTAACTGCAATTTGAGTGCAACAGATCACCTGACTCGGCAGGCTTGAGGCAGAGAGCGTATATTCGGATTAATGATAAGTAATCCACGCAACTTAGTCTCCGTATTAGATTTTCTTTCAGTCCAGCCAATAGAGCAAATGTTCTTACCCAATTCCTGGGAACTGCAATGTGAGTGGAACAATTCACTTAACTCCAGCAAACATGGAACATATGAAGCAAACAATAAAGTTATTATTTGGTAGTGCAGACACTCATTAATCATTACCCAATGCCCGGGAACTATATATGAGTGCTGCAAGTCACTTAATCCTGCAGACTTGAAACATAAGCCGTACATTTGGGTTGCCATCCACAAGATAATTGAACTTCTGTTCTGACCTCAATGTTTCAATGAATCACAAGCCAGGGATCTCAGCTGTATTTGTAATTGTCCCCTCGGCACTGCAAGAAGTACTTCCAGTAGTGGGATATACTAAAGACAGAATTGTGTACTTCCTGCTGCTCCTGACGTGTTTCATTCAATCATGAACTTTTTCAAAGCAGAGCATTAGAACATATCCTTAAATACCATCAGCGTTAATAAGGGGACACCTCTATTTCTTTTTCAACCAATAATTGTTCCTCATTCATTTAAAATGATCAGATGTTCCTTTCTCCTTCCCAATTATTCAACCTCTAATTACTCCCACAGTGGGCATAAATTCCTTCACATATAAAAATATACCAATAAATAGAAATATTTATTTACAATTAAGTCTATACAAATCTTTGTAGATTACTTAAGCATGATCAAAATTAAATAAACAAAACATAATGTAAAAAAATAACAATCCAGCTTTATCTCATAAAAATAAAAATTAAAAGATAGTTACTATCATTAAAAAAATCTGTAAGAACTCTCCCATAAATCTACCATATAATGCTTAGTAAATTGCATAAGAGATGTATTACCCAGGAAAATCATTCTCATATTAACATATACTTCCAAATTAATTCCAGGTTCTTCTCTCAATTTAAAAAGGAGGGGTAAAATATTTTTATAATCTTTCTAAATTATTCTTAAGAAACTTAATTCATAAAAATATTTTTACATTGGTCCAACCCCAGGATCAAACCCCAATCTCCAACATTCAACTTTATTGCAAGAATGTGTCATTAGTCTCCATCCAAATCTCTTCAAAGACCCAGAGATTGCCTAAGCAAACCTCTGAGAACCTACCAATCAATTCTCCTCATAGAATTCTAATTTCTCATTAAACCCCTCAGGATATAGGGTTAATAATGTTAATCTTAATGTTTTCTTCACACATTCTACTCCTAACTCTTTGGGTCTCCCCCATATACTAGCGAAAAGTATCCAGCTACAATATAGGTAATTAAAAAAATGGGGGGGTAGAACTATTTTTATAATAATTCTAAAATTTTCTTAAAATTTTAATACATAAAAATATTTTCCAACCCAAGGTTTAAACTCCAATCACCCACATTTCAAACTCTATTGCAGGAATGTGTCATTACTCTATTAAGCCACTGAGTAGCTATATTCAAATGAGTGTAAATTCAGTCCCTATATCTTCAAAGAACTAGAAATAACCTAAGCAAACCTCTAAGAACTAGTCAATCAATTTTTCTCATAGAAATCTAATTTCTCATTGAGCCCCTCAGGATATAAGGTTTGGAGTTTAAACATTCATAAACATTCCTTTTGACACAATTTCATGAACCGATCTCCCCCCCCCCCCCCTTAAAGTTTTCTTCACACATTCTACTCCTAATAATTTCAAACCCTTTGGGTCTCCCCCAAGTGAAAAATGTCTAGCTACACTGTGGGTCTGAATCTCCCTAATAATGTTCCTCCTATGTTCTCTAAACCGCTCTCTCAAAGTCCTCGTTGTCCTGCCCACATATTGAAGTTACCATGAACATTCCAAAACATATATAACATAAGTCGAGTCACAATTAATAAAATCTTTAATAAGGTACATCTTTTTGTTCACAGAAGTAACCAAACTAATACTATTCCCTATAAAACCACATGTTAGGCATCTTGTCTTTCCACATCTAAAGCATCATTTTATTCTCTTAAGCCTAGAGATTGTGGACACCCCCATGTGAAAAATTACTTTTCTCTATCCTACCACTGGGGGACACTGCGTTACATTGGGGTATAGTAGGTGGGACTGGAGTTAGGCACTTATAAACCTGTTTGTTTCCCTGACTCCTCCCCCACTATGCCCCTCCTCTGTAGCTGACTTCAGTTGTTGTAAGTGCCTTCTGGAGAAAGGTCCCTTCTGTATAGGCTCCTGCCTATACTTAGTTTAGCAGTAGGTTTTCCTGTTTTTATTTTTCTTCCTTTTCAGGTGCAGCGCTGGACTCGTTGAAAAGACCCAGAGGAGTGAATAGTCCCAGGGGAATACTTCACTCTGAGTTCCAGTGCAGGTAAGCAGCTCTTCAGCACGCTTCCCTCGCACCTCTGCCGGCAGTCATCCCCTAGAGCAGGGGTAGGCAACCTGCGGCTCTCCAGGTGTTGTGAAACTACAAATCCCAGCATGCCTTGCCATCTATCTGCTGGTTATCTACTGGCAAAGCATGCTGGGACTTGTAGTTTCACAACACCTGGAGAGCCGCAGGTTGCCTACCCCTGCCCTAGAGAGAACGAGCAAATGGGCCATGTTTAATTTGTTTTAATTATGCCTTTAAAGGCAAACTTTTCATTTGGGCCACAATCAGATATGCGGGCGGGAGTGAAGGTGTCTCCACCTCTCCTCTCCGCCTGCAGACTTGCCGGCAGCCTCCCCCCCCCCCCTAGACAACGAGCAGTGGGGGAGAAGGATAGGCATCGCGCTTTGTGGAGGCGATGAAGCTGTCAGTGAGACCGCACGCACCCTGGGCACGGCAGCGCGGCGGTTCTCACTTTCCCCCGACTGCAGCCATATTCAGTATATGGGCTGAGCGGCGGTGAGCAGAGGCGGACATGTTAGGAGAGGGGAGTGCACCTCCCCCTCTCTCCCTAATGGCGCGAACGGCGGCCATCTTGGTTCCGGAGCACACACATCAGTGCATGCTGCTCCAGACTTCTGCCTCTCTTCACCTGGTAATGTTGGATCGTTTTTAATCCTATTTGTAAACGATTGTCAGCCTACTTGCCACACAGTCAGGACTTTTATTTCAGGATCCTGTGACTGCTGTATATATTATAGGATTACCTATTTGCAGGGCCTGATTAACCATAGGGCTAACTGGGCTACAGCCCAGGGGCCTCTGGCATCCAGGGGGCCTTTGAAAGTGCTCAGCAGCAGTATTGATTGGTTGGGGGCGGGGGCGCCCCCGGCGCCATCAGTGCTGCTGAGCACTTTCCCTGCAGTACTTCCCCGGCGCGCTGTATTCTCCTTACTGAGGAGATCTCGTGAGTCTCACTCTCACGAGATCTCCTCAGTAAAGAGTGTACAGCGCGCCGGAGAAGGAGGAGAAGCAGTGCTGGGGTGGGGGGGAGGGGCGGCTCGGATCACGGGGGGGGGGGGCCTCACGGGGGAATGGAGGCCCCCTTAGCCCAGTGGCCTCCATTCCCTTAATCCGGCCCTGCCTATTTGACAATATTGGTAGTTTCCTATCCTCCTGTGACATATTTTTATTTTAAGGCAGAGATATACATTGATATGGGAATACATATCTGTATGATATTCCATATGGTGACTGTGGATGGAATGTTTCCATAAGTCTGGTAAAGGGAGTTCCATATATATAAAATCCCTTTTTTTATGTATAGCCTCAGTTCCCAAGTATTGTTGCTGGGTAACTTTTATACAGTTTTCCAGATATGCGGTATGTCTCAGGAATTACCTAGGGGGTAATAAACACGCTGTTTTATACGCTCTACATTATTTATGTGGCACAAAGTTAATATACAGTTTTATCCCGTGGTAGGCTGGTTGGTCTGTATTGCAATATGTATGTGTACATCAGGAGCTGGGGCTCATCTGATATTTACACGGTTTTGATTACAGGGTGTTGTGGTTTCTATTTCCATAATAGCACATATATATATTACCTGTTTAAAATATAGAACAGATTTATTCTGTGTCTTTTTTATTGCTGTTATATCAGCCTACAATCGGTGACTCTTCCAGGAGTAGATTACTCGCTGGTTGGCATACTCTGAAATTTATATATATTTATATATTTATGTGTATATGTGTCTTCAAAATATATTGTTAGACAATATTATTTCCTGTTACTTTGCCTACCATTTCCTTATGTTTTCTGATGGATCAACTGGGAAATAGGAGTGACATTATATATGTGTGAAATGTAATTTTTAAATGATCTTTTCCACAGCCTCGCCCGAATGCCTCGGCACAGACTGCGGGGCTAGGGTCTACAAACAGGGTGCTCCCATTTCGGTGTCGGCTGTTTTGCAGAAACAGGTCTGGTCTAAATCACTGTCGCGTCTGGTGGCCGAACACATTAAGGTGATTTTTAAGTTTGAAATGGTACCTGAGTATCCCCTTATTCATGCTTCTACACGTTTACACTGTGCTGGTTAAGCTCCCACACAGCTTATATCTGTCCGCTAACACAGAAGCGGCATTACGCTGTTCAGGTATAAAACCATCCGGACAAAGATGCTGTTGTTCACCATCTTCCACAGATGGAGAGGATTTTATCTTGGACTGTTGCCACAGTCAGAATAAGGATGTTGTTCATTCCTCACCAGAGGATGTCTATTTCCATCTTGTTTTACTATCAAGAGGAATGTTCTTGCTGATTACACTCACGAGGTGGATAATCCCAGCTTAAACTGTACACGGTTTTCGCATTTGCAAGACAACAGTCTATACTTGGTTTTCAACCTAAGCTTTAGTGACACCCTAGTTGGGAAAATGTTTTTCCTCATATCTTAGACTCGGTGTCGGTCTTTTCTCAAAGACCAGGTAGACAGTAATAGGCTGGCTATGTTTTCACCTCCCCTAACTCTCCAGAGTCAACACAAGGGAGGTCCCTGCTGGTGACAATCCTGTGGCTCCTCTGTTCTCTTGTTCTGCTGTCCCCGGCGGGAGCAGACAAAGAAGTCCTCCTACACACAGCAGGGGCTGGTAACGGGTTTTATCTAGCGGCTCTCGGACAGAAGTGCTCTAGCCTTTATTCTCATTAAGGGGTAATGGGGTGGTTTGTATTCACCCAGCAGCATCATAGCTGGTAGGCATACAGCTATTCAGCTATGATACCTATAATTAGCCACATGCTTACAGCACTACGTTCCAATATTGGAACTCTCAATTTGCACTATTACAAATGAGTATCCAAAGGCTTCTGGCGGTAGGTGTGCTTTCTTTGTTTTATGTCAGCGACACCAGGCCATGATGTTTACGTGTTCAATCCGTTGATCCTCTCTGTTGATCTGAGGTCAGAGTGCCACATTCCGAGTCAGGCTTAGCCTTACAGGGGTGGTTATAGTTTATGTACTGTGGAAATCAGGTAAACATCCATAGATTTGTGGACATTCCCCGAAGGTGGAACTTATTTATTACACCCAACGCTTAGCTTACAGCTAGACGTTTACAGCCAGAACATTATACCTGCAGTCTCTCAGCAAGAAGCAGGGCTGCATTATTGGGTTCACAGGTGATCACTTTGAGCCTACCCAGCTTTTCGCTTGTTCTACCACGCTAGAAGCGTTGGCTTATGCCTTATCTTCTAGTTCGGGGTTTTCAATAGCTTCCTACCAAAGAACACGCTCATTTCTTTTCTACACAGTTCCAAAATGCTCCTGGCAGAATTTCCTTTCGGTTACAGGAGTTTCTGTTTTGCAAAATAGGATACCAAATTTCTACTGGTATCTTTGGCTCTCCTTGTTCGTAACATCTCCCATGTCTCAACAGGGAGATTCTCATCAAGGAAGGCTGATTTCATGGCTTTGGACGTGCATAGCACCCCTTTGCCCTAATTCACCTTTCGGGTGGTGCTTAGTCACATTGTTTTTATTAGTGAGTCAGTTGTTATTCTTGTACACAGGGTCAGAAAACCTGTAGAGATTCGGTCTCAAAATGCAGTGCTGTTGCATATTTGTAGCACTTATGCAATTCCCGTATCCTAATGCAGGATAGGGGTCGACCTGTGTATGGTCGGAGGGGTGTTCCTTGTGCCATCCTATGGGCCAAGCTAGACCAACTTATTATTATTATTATTGTTATTGAGGGCCGAATGCCTTAGCAATCAATCCTTTAACAGGTAGAGTGGGTCACCTCAGGGTAATACCTTTTTTGCTCTCCTGGTTAGGTCATAGGGCTCTCTGAGAGGGAGCCCAGGTTCTTTTCACATGTTAACCTGTTTTCTCTATCGGCTCTCAATCTAATGACCCTAAGGTGGATTTGTCCATAGCCAAGTCGGGTCTCCCTATAACTTAGGGGGTGTACAGGTGATTCACAGGTCCTATTTCCTCATGGGGGTTCAAGAGTTTCTAGGAGGGGGCGCATCCCAGCTAGTCTGGTGGTCCGCCGTATGTCTCGCAAAGCAGTGTTCTACTGTTTTAGGGGACTTGTGTTGTCGTCCCTCTTTTCCCGTTTCCAGAGCGGCCTCATCTCGTAGTTCGGCTCTTTTTGTTTTCATCATCTGGTTTGACGCTGTGGTGTCGGATGGCTAACCTTTTCGGCTAGAGAATCCTTGTAGGGAGATGGTTGCTACTTTCAATTCAGCCGTAGAGATTCTTCCTCAGCTGTTTTCTTTGGGCTAGAAACTATATTCGATTGGTGTAAATTCCTAGAATTTCACACGTCCCACTCAGGATTCTTTAAAAGAGTTTTCTTTACCAGCTGGCTTCAATTGGGTCTCCGCCCTTCTTCTTTCAGCGTGCAGCTTCCGTGGCTCTCTGTCTAGCTCAGCGGAAGGTTGTTTTGCTTAAGCGGTTTCTTCATGCTCAGCCCACCTTTGGTTGGTTGTAAATTTCCAGGGAGTCTAGTTCTCGTCATCAGGGGGCTTGCGTTGGCCTCCAGTGACTCTCTGAATTAGTTAAGCTGTTGGAACATCGTATGAGTGCTTCCTGGTATATATGTTGGGCTTACGTTGTTAGCTCTCTATATGAGTGCTCCCTCAGATATCGCTGAGTTAGTTAAGCCGTTAGCTCATGGTTTGAGTGCTTCCTGGTATATATGTCGGGCTTACGTTGTTAGCTCTCTATATGAGTGCTCTCTCAGATATCGCTGAGTTAGTTAAGCCGTTTAGCACATGTAATGAGTGCTCCCTTGTTTATCTCTGATTGATTTAAGCACTGTATCGGTGCTCCCTTAGATATCGCTGAGTGGCTTAAGCTGTTGTATCAGTGTATATGGTGATCCTTTGGATATCATTGCGTGGATTGAGTTGTTAGCTCACTGGGGGACACTGCGCACCCTCCCTTGCTCTGAAAGTAGTGCTGTCTTTGGTGTTGCTTTCTAAATTGCTTCTTCTCTCTTCCTGGCTTGGTTATACAAAACTGAAGTCAGCTACAGAGGAGGGGCATAGTGGGGGAGGAGTCAGGGAAACAAACAAGTTTATAAGTGCCTAACTCCAGTCCCACCTACTATACCCCAATGTAACGCAGTGTTCTCCAGTGTAGTAAGAGAAATTGATTTTACGGTGAGTAAAAATCCTCTTATCATCATATTGGCCTGATCTAAAAATTTAGAGTTCTCCGTACAATTCCTCCTAATACGATTTAGCTGGCCCCTGGGGATATGTTGGACCCAAGGTCTATAATGGCCACCTCTAAAGTGGAGATAATTGGAACTGTCTACTGGTTTATTATAGTTACATGTGGTAATTCTCGTGGCCTGAGCCGAGAGAGTGAGATCCAAATAATTAACAGTAGATCTATTATATTCATAAGAGAATTTCAGATTACATTCATTAGTGTTCATAAAATGAACAAATTCACATGCAGGAAGTGAATCCCCATCACAAATAATAATTAAATCATCTATGTATCGGCCATATAGCACCAGGTTCGCTCCACATGGTCCATTCCCATATATAAATTTACAAATGTCGGAGCAAAAATGTCGGAGCAAACCTGGTGCCAATGGCCATACCGAGAACCTATAAATAAAAAGATGTGTCCAACATAAAATATTTATGAATCAACATAAACAAAATAGAATCCAAAATAAATTTCCACAGTCTCTCTGAGACCCCAGCATCCAGAGACAGATAATACTTTACTGCCTCTATCCTTTTTGAATGAGGGATATGTGTATTTAGGTCTTGTACATACAAAGTAAGGAAGGCGTAAGAAGAACGCCATGGAAAACCATTAATCCTAATCAAAAGATGTATAGTATCACGTACATGGGATCTCAGAGAGAACACGTACTTTTGTAAATAGTGATCAACGAAGGCAGATAAATTCAACATGAGTGACCCTATACCCGAAATAATAGGATGATCTGGTGGTTTTGACAGTGATTTATGAATCTTACGTAAGTGATAAAAAAAACAAGTGTTAATAAATAAAAATAAAAAAACATACCACGAAATCACTCCCTCGGTTAAGGCTTCATCCAACAAATTCTTAAATTGAACCCCAAATGTACCAGTCGGGTCCTTTCCCAGCGGCATATAAAAAGTGGAATCATTACGTTGGTTAAACTGTTCTGTAAAGTAGTCCTCCCTATTTTGTAGGACTACTCCCTTGCAGTGTTCCATGTAGATAGACAAGTAATGCAGAAATAGGCTGTGGCAGATGTTGCTTATTCCTGGAAGTAATCAAATGTTGTCCAATGTTTGTCCAACTGTGTTGTCTAACTGTGCATTTTCATACACTTTGTGAGAAAACTCACATACGTCTCACCCCACATACGTCACCCCATAGACTGAAGCTAATATGTAGTCAGGCTAATTTAAGAATACACTACAGCTGTGCTAATTGGTCAGATAATCAAAGGAAAAGAAAAACATTTGTCAAATAGACTAGAGGAGGCCAGATATCTGTTATGGCCACCAGTGCGGCATAAACTCATAGAACAGGTAAAAGAGGTCTTCACCTTTAGCGGCCGCCTTTCCCGTAGAAAAAGGTTATGCTCACAGGTACTCGGATGCCCCCAGATCTTATGCTCAGAGTAGTATGAGTTTATGCTAATACGGCAGCGCACAGGTACGGGAGGTAGCGCACGCTATAGTGGCAGGCCAGATGTCAGCGGACTGGACAGAGCACCAGAGAGGATGTCAGGTACAGGCAAAAGGGTCAAGGTCACAGGCACAGGTTCAGAATCCAGGGACAGGCGATAGGTCAGGGTCACTAGCACAGATTCAGTATCCAGGGACAGGCAATAGGTCAGGGTCACTAGCACAGGTTCAGAATCCAGGGACAGGCAATAGGTCAGGGTCACTAGCACAGATTCAGTATCCAGGGACAGGCAATAGATCAGGGTCACTAGCACAGATTCAGTATCCAGGGACAGGCGATAGGTCAGGGTCACTAGCACAGGTTCAGAATCCAGGGACAGGCGATAGGTTAGGGTCACTAGCACAGGTTCAGAATCCAGGGACAGGCAATAGGTCAGGGTCACTAGCACAGGTTCAGAATCCAGGGACAGGCGATAGGTCAGGGTCACTAGCACAGATTCAGTATCCAGGGACAGGCAATAGGTCAGGGTCACTAGCACAGATTCAGTATCCAGGGACAGGCGATAGGTCAGGGTCACTAGCACAGGTTCAGTTTCCAGGGACAGGCGATAGGTCAGGGTCACTAGCACAGATTCAGTATCCAGGGACAGGCAATAGGTCAGGGTCACTAGCACAGATTCAGTATCCAGGGACAGGCAATAGGTCAGGGTCACTAGCACAGGTTCAGTTTCCAGGGACAGGCGATAGGTCAGGGTCACTAGCACAGATTCAGTATCCAGGGACAGGCGATAGGTCAGGGTCACTAGCACAGGTTCAGTATCCAGGGACAGGCGATAGGTCAGGGTCACTAGCACAGGTTCAGTATCCAGGGACAGGCGATAGGTCAGGGTCACTAGCACAGGTTCAGAATCCAGGGACAGGCGATAGGTCAGGGTCACTAGCACAGGTTCAGAATCCAGGGACAGGCGATAGGTCAGGGTCACTAGCACAGGTTCAGAATCCAGGGACAGGCGATAGGTCAGGGTCACTAGCACAGGTTCAGAATCCAGGGTGTTATGTGCGTTTTGTCGCTAACCAATAACGATTGTCGAACCTCGATTTGTGTTTCCAAAGCACAAAGATTTATTCGCAATAAGTGGAATAATATGCTCAAGCGAAGTAATAGTAAATACAGCCGTTACTTATCGCAGGCGCTCTGGATCCAGTGCAGTCATTCAATCCTGAAGTCTGGGGACAAGATGTCTGCACTCTGGATCACAAGCTGCTGCTTATATACACAATCAAATACAGTAATACAATGAAGATGGTATAGCTTGCATCTATTGGTCCGGGTCTCAGGAATGTCCAAGGGGTCGTCAATCATTGGTTGGTTCATCCTAAGGAATCCAAAGGAGGGGGTCATCTCTGCAGGGGGTATGCTCTGCTCTTCCCGCCCGGATTCCTTAGTCTTAAGTAGTTCATAATTCCCTATCATTCATAACTTGCGTATGCACTCTGCGATTCCCTCGCAGAGTGAACCAAACAGTAGGATATGTAATAAGGTTCATTATGATACCACTCATGATGTTATTCCTTTAACCCGTTCCGTGTATTTCACTAATATGCATGTAACTCTGATATAACATATAAATACTACTATATTTCGACATAACTGACTATGTGTTGCAATTACCATTAATGTGTACTATTTTATAAGTATGCGTGTTTGTGCGAATGTATGGTAAAAGACCGATTACTGTTGCTGCCACGTGTAGTGGATGCGTACGCCCTTTCACGCCGTAGCGTGCCCTTGTACGTCAGCGTACCGTACGCATCTTTTCAGACAAAGACAACCAAGTTTGCTAGACTTTAATTGAAATGACTTTATCCAATTTGCTGACTTCGACAAGGGATAGGCAATAGGTCAGGGTCACTAGTACAGGTTCAGAATCCAGAGACAGGCAATAGGTCATGGTCACTAGCACAGGTTCAGAATCCAGGGACAGGCAATAGGTCATACATGGGTAATCAATCACAGGTTCCACACCAAACAATAGAACAGGAGCAGACAGCAGTATTGGAGACAGGACGCTATAACCGGCAGTGAGGCTCAGACCACACTGCCTTAAATAGTACTAAGAGCCAATCAGGACAAAGGAGGAGAGGGCTGACAATCAGCCTCAGGAGGCAGCTAATTAATTACTAGCTAGAACTAGCATAGGTAATAACATAAACCAGTAAGCATGTATAAAAATATAAATGAACCAGTTTAAATCATATGAGAGCTCCCCCTGGTGTTGGAGGATGTCCCTACACCCTCCTACATCTATGCCACAAGGATAATAACGGAGCATAGAAACTAAAGCACGCGCCCGGCTGCTAGTTCACTCCAGGATGCGGCAAACCGCCGCGGCTCGTGACAATATCATAAATTAGGCATCAATAAAAGACTCGGCCAACCTAAGCTAGAACAGATAACAAATTCCTAAAACATACTTTTTAAACACAGTTGCATGTATGAGATACACAAATTAATGTAGTTCAGAATAGCAGAGGATAGACATACCTGGAGATGAGAAGAGAAGGTTGATGGTTAGTTGCTGTGTTGTCTAACTGCATTTTCATACACTTTGTGAGAAAACTCACTTAGTGCAGAAAACACACATACATCTCACTCCACATAAGTCACCCATAGACAGGAGTGATGTTTATTTGCAGTCACACTGATTGAATATATCAATGATCAGTTCAAATGGAACAAGAAGAACCATTTTCAATACAAGACAGTGCTTTTTATACGGATTTGGACACAGCCTCAAAGGATAAGCCAGCCCCCTTGAGGTATGAGCTATTTTTAGAACAAGATGCAATTTGTTTACCCAAACATGGATTTACATGCAATGCAAAGCTAACAATATTTACTGTTATCTGTGATATTCTAAAACTTGCTGTGATTTCCTGCATCTCGTTTTTAGACACAGGAAATCTAGTATCAAGTCTTAATTAAACCTTCCTGTGCCTTCAGGTGCTGGACCCTCACACATCAAAAGGTCTAATTAACATGAGATTAACATGGGTCCTTTCTTCACACAGCTGCAGAATACACATTCCCAAAGAAAGTCATAAAACCCCAAACAAGTCATTTCCCCAGATCACGATACACAAAAAGGACTTTCTCCACAAAGGCTTATTGTATCAGATATATACTTCAGAAATCATGCATTCCTCTAGCAAAAGAAGACACAAACAAGTTTCTTCCCTGGTCTCAGAAATAAAGATATTTCCTTTACCAAAATACACACAATATCAAAAATAACTACATTTACAATTATATAAGTAAGCGCCCTGCGCTATTTCCTTTAAATAAACTTATACCATAAGTTACTTATTAGTGATCCAGTACCAGGGAGTATTTGGGATAATGAAAGGGGACAGCAACACAACACACTGGGGGGCATAGGGGGACCATCCTGTCACAGGGGAGGAGAGGAGGGAACTAACAATGTATGGGCAGCACAGTGGCCTAGTAGTTAGCACTTCTGCGTCACAGCACTAGGGTCACGAGTTTGATTCCCGACCATGGCCTTATCTGTGAGGAGTTTGTATGTTCTCCCCGTGTTTGTGTGGGTTTTCTCCAGGTGCTCCGGTTTCCTCCCACACTCCAAAAACATACTAGTAGGTTAATTGGCTGCTATCAAAATTGACCCTAGTCTCTCCCTCTCTGTCTGTGTGTCTATATTAGGGAATTTAGACTGTAAGCTCCAATGGGGCAGGGACTGATGTGAATGGGTTCTCTGTACAGCGCTGCGGAATCAGTGGCGCTATATAAATAAATGATGATGGTGATGATGATTATAAATGACACATACCACCTGCCTGTGGAGCTCACAGGACAGACTGTGAAAAGGGGCACAGCAAATTACAATAAGACCATGGCCATGTCACGATGGGGGCCTACCTAATGGTTCTGAAGCGTCCGACCCATTCATTGCACGTGCAACAGAATAGGACACAATCCCAACTTCCCAATCTGGGACCAAGGTACCTGCATTTAAAGAGCTGGTAAGGAGGCAACTGACAGTGGAATAAGAATGACATCTGACTCATGAGTGGAAGTTCAACAGAAACCAATACGATCTTGCAGTTATAACTATTCATAACACATCATCACGTGCATATAATATATATATATATTGTAAGATACCACATAGTACTGATATAAAAATATATATCATAAAAGGTATAACGTAACATAAAAAGTAATGTACACGTAGTAATATATGCTATGTACCATGAATATCATATAACACAGTGTATATATATATATATATATATATATATATATATATATATATATATATATATATATTTATACAGCTAGATATGGTAAAAAAAATATAAATGCAATGTATAATGTAAAATACAAGATAATATATATATATATATCTATATATTCCATGATATCTGCCATGTATATAGTAAAACATAACACACAATACATATACAAATGAATAACCAGCAGCTTCTCTCATCTCTCTCACAACCATTACTGAGCTAGGGAAGAAAATATATCCCCAATGGTTGGATCTCCAGCGCCCCAATCCAACATGGCTGCCGTGTCATCTCCTGGTTACTATAGTAACGCCCATGCTCAGAGTCAGAATAAGGTCCTGAAAGGTATCTAGGGAAAAACACGTTACGTTTCCGGACCTAGATTTGTCCTCAGTAGAGGAGAGTGACGGATATTTTATTGTAGAAGTTCATCCAACGCGCTATATCCGGCTCTGATTGTATTCTCTATATATATATATTTAATCCGAGTTTTTAAATAAAGGAAGAAAGAAAACTGTATTTATTTATTTAATGTATAACGTCACATTTTACCCGTTTATAAAAGCGGCGGACATTTTATTGTAGCCAAAGTAGTTTATTCAGACTAGAGTCAGCCATGTTCTAATAGTCTCCAACATCTTATTTATACGTCAAACATATTTCCGCTTCTAAGAAGTGATGCGGCAGCCTGCAGCCATCTTATACTGTGCTAGACGGAGGTAATGTAATATTATATTACTGTTATATATAGAGGGGACTGTACAGTGATATATGGGGAGTAATAACTCCCAGCACACACTGATATGGGGATTATTATTATTATATAGAGGAGAGGGGACTGTACAGTGATATATGGGAGTAATAACTCCCTGCACACACTGATATGGGGATTATTATTATTATATAGAGGAGAGGGGTCTGTACAGTGATATATGGGGAGTAATAACTCCCAGCACACACTGATATGGGGATTATTATTATTATATAGAGGAGAGGGGACTGTACAGTGATATATGGGAGTAATAACTCCCAGCACACACTGATATGGGGATTATTATTATTATATAGAGGAGAGGGGACTGTACAGTGATATATGGGGAGTAATAACTCCCAGCACACACTGATATGGGGATTATTATTATTATATAGAGGAGAGGGGACTGTACAGTGATATATGGGGAGTAATAACTCCTAGCACACACTGATATGGGGGATTATTATTATTATATAGAGGAGAGGGGACTGTACAGTGATATATGGGGAGTAATAACTCCCAGCACACACTGATATGGGGATTATTATTATTATATAGAGGAGAGGGGACTGTACAGTGATATATGGGGAGTAATAACTCCTAGCACACACTGATATGGGGATTATTATTATTATATAGAGGAGAGGGGTCTGTACAGTGATATATGGGGAGTAATAACTCCCAGCACACACTGATATGGGGGATTATTATTATTATATAGAGGAGAGGGGTCTGTACAGTGATATATGGGGAGTAATAACTCCCAGCACACACTGATATGGGGGATTATTATTATTATATAGAGGAGAGGGGACTGTACAGTGATATATGGGGAGTAATAACTCCCAGCACACACTGATATGGAGATTATTATTATTATATAGAGGAGAGGGGACTGTACAGTGATATATGGGAGTAATAACTCCCAGTACACACTGATATGGGGGATTATTATTATATAGAGGAGAGGGGACTGTACAGTGATATATGGGGAGTAATAACTCCCAGCACACACTGATATGGGGGATTATTATTATATAGAGGAGAGGGGACTGTACAGTGATATATGGGGAGTAATAACTCCCAGCACACACTGATATGGGGGATTATTATTATTATATAGAGGAGAGGGGTCTGTACAGTGATATATGGGGAGTAATAACTCCCAGCACACACTGATATGGGGATTATTATTATTATATAGAGGAGAGGGGACTGTACAGTGATATATGGGAGTAATAACTCCCAGCACACACTGATATGGGGGATTATTATTATTATATAGAGGAGAGGGGACTGTACAGTGATATATGGGAGTAATAACTCCCAGCACACACTGATATGGGGGATTATTATTATTATATAGAGGAGAGGGGACTGTACAGTGATATATGGGGAGTAATAACTCCCAGCACACACTGATATGGGGATTATTATTATTATATAGAGGAGAGGGGTCTGTACAGTGATATATGGGGAGTAATAACTCCCAGCACACACTGATATGGGGATTATTATTATTATATAGAGGAGAGGGGACTGTACAGTGATATATGGGAGTAATAACTCCCAGCACACACTGATATGGGGGATTATTATTATTATATAGAGGAGAGGGGACTGTACAGTGATATATGGGGAGTAATAACTCCCAGCACACACTGATATGGGGATTATTATTATTATATAGAGGAGAGGGGTCTGTACAGTGATATATGGGGAGTAATAACTCCCAGCACACACTGATATGGGGATTATTATTATTATATAGAGGAGAGGGGACTGTACAGTGATATATGGGAGTAATAACTCACAGCACACACTGATATGGGGATTATTATTATTATTATATAGAGGAGAGGGGTCTGTACAGTGATATATGGGGAGTAATAACTCCCAGCACACACTGATATGGGGATTATTATTATTATATAGAGGAGAGGGGTCTGTACAGTGATATATGGGAGTAATAACTCCCAGCACACACTGATATGGGGGATTATTATTATATAGAGGAGAGGGGACTGTACAGTGATATATGGGGAGTAATAACTCCCAGCACACACTGATATGGGGGAGTATTATTATTATATAGAGGAGAGGGGACTGTACAGTGATATATGGGAGTAATAACTCACAGCACACACTGATATGGGGATTATTATTATTATTATATAGAGGAGAGGGGACTGTACAGTGATATATGGGAGTAATAACTCCCAGCACACACTGATATGGGGGATTATTATTATTATATAGAGGAGAGGGGTCTGTACAGTGATATATGAGGAGTAATAACTCCCAGCACACACTGATATGGGGGATTATTATTATATAGAGGAGAGGGGACTGTACAGTGATATATGGGGAGTAATAACCCCCAGCACACACTGATATGGGGGATTATTATTATTATATAGAGGAGAGGGGACTGTACAGTGATATATAGGAGTAATAACTCCCAGCACACACTGATATGGGGGATTATTATTATTATATAGAGGAGAGGGGACTGTACAGTGATATATGTGAGTAATAACTCCCAGCACACACTGATATGGGGGATTATTATTATTATATAGAAAGGGGAGTAATATGTTCCTTTTGCTCCTATTTGACCTACGCTCTGTTGCACTCTCCGCCTTTCTTTTCCTTGGGGTATATTTACTGAAGTGCGGTTTTGAAAAAGTGGATCAGATTCTAGTTATCATTTATTTAGTACATTCTACAAAATGACTGCTAACATCTGATTGGTTGTTATAGGCAACATCTCCGCAGCTTAGTAAATATATCTCCTACTGCACTCTTCTTTCGACTCTTCTCTCCTCCCCTCCCCAACTGTACTTTCACTCATACTTCTCTTCTGTCCTGTCCTCTTCACCCTGCCCCTCTTCTTTCCCTTTCTCCCCTTCGTGAGTGAGGGTTTGGATGTTGTGTAACCAGTGTCTTGTCTATTGTCCTATGGAGTCTTAATGTGGCTTTTTATAAGAAATGTGTCCATACTTTTGATAGGAAGTGAAATAAGTGAGGTCTCGGCACACACAGTTCATTATATGGGGGAATATATTTATATGGACATGTGGCATATGGCAGGTCCCAACACACACGGTTTCATGTAGTGGATTTCTTTTTTCTTGGAGATATGGTTTTGTAAAGTGAGATCTGAAGAGGAAAAGACTGATCCCAGCACACAATATATTTATTATATGGATTTGTTTTTTATTATTTCCCATCTTCTCGTGTCTTTCCATCCTGCTCTCAGGCCTGCCCCTCTGCTCCTTCCTCTCCTTTTCTCTCTTGCACACTACACTCCTCCTAATCTATCCTGAACTCTGCTACTCACAGTTCCCTAGATAAGATGGAAGGGTAGGTTATTGGAGGTAACATTGACATGCTGTAATGTGTTAGTGGGCATCTGAGATGTTTGGGCAGGCAGCAGAAGATGTAGCGTCAAACAGATGAGTGAAGGGACACAATATCCACAGAGGGGAAAGGGACTTTTTGAGCAGAGTGGAGAAGCATGGTTGCTGTGGAGGACTAGGATGCTGAGGTTGCCTTAGCAGTGGTGGGAATGCTCAGGATGGTACAGACAGGTATTAATGAATGTGCTTGGCAACACCTAAAATAGGGGGGTTGCATACAGGAGGAAGAAGGGCCACTGCCTAGAGCTCAGGAGAAGACAGGCTATGGAGGATAGAGTAAGGGGCTCTGCAATGAGAGTAAAGCACTGTTGGCTTGTAGTAGGATGTTGAAGGAGCTTCAGGATTGAGGCATCAGTGGGAGGTCTATAAGATGTGGTTACTGGTGGAGGGTCAGGATCTGAGATTGTGGTGCATATTTGTAGATGTGCTACTTTATAATTGGTGTATGTATGCTTGTGAATAAGCTGGGAGAGGTGATGTGGTTTGTGTACAAGTGATAGAAGGTTAGTTTGTTAGGGGAGCTGCATCTATGTGTCCACAAAAGCTTATCGTCTAGTCTAACAACTAGTATTATGAGACCAGCTCTGTGTGTAGGAACTTGGTGAATTCTTGGACTGACATAGTGTTTGTGGTTGGAGACTGTCATGCATGTGTTATAAGTATATTGATAATGTGCTTACAGTAAATTAGGTTCTTCCTCTCCCTCAATCATGACAACCGTTCTAGATAATCTCTTATTTGTATAAATACTGCCTTCCTGTAATGAATACTATCCCGTTTCTCCTCTACGCTGGACATGTTTACCTCTACAAGCCTAGCCTTGTTGAAACGAGACAGGGCCTTCCGCAATCTGTTGGCACAAGTTGGAAGCACAACATTCTCTAGAATGTCATTTTATAGTACTAAGATTTCCCTTAGCTGGACCTAAAAGCGCCCAGGCGAAATCATAAAAACAGCCCAGGCCTTTATTCTTTCCCCACCAAACTTTACAGTTGGCAGCACACATTCAGGTAGGAAGCGTTCTCCTTGTATCCACCTAATCCAGATTCAGTCAGACTGGCACAAAGTGAAGTGTGATTCGTCACTTCAGAGAACAATCTTCCTCTGACCCGGAGTCCAATGGCTGCATTCTGTACACCACCCCAATCACTGATTGGTCATCTGAGGCTTCTGTGCAGCTGCTCGGCCATGGAAACCCCACCCATGAAGGCGCCGATGATCAGTTCTTGAGCTGATTGTGTTCCCAGAGGCAGTTTGGAACTTGAGAAAAAGAAAAAAATGCAATCTGGACTCCTTCCCATTACACTTTACATGGAGGTTTATTAAACAATATAGCAGATTGCTTTTCATCTTTTTCCTTTCCTCTCCCTAGAGTTATGCTGATGTGCGGGAACAGAACTACAAGACACATCAGTCCTTCATAAGGCGCTCTCAGCATATTATTATCGTAAGCATATACACAAAGACGGTGGATGGAAGATTTGGGGATATCTACATTCCCTGGGTCACTGTATGCATTCTCTGGAATAGTAAATCATATGGAGCACATGGTGTTAATTACAACCTTGTATTTATGTGAATGTGAACCCATGAAAAGGTGGACTCTGAATATTCTGTGAATTTACCTTGCATGGATACTTACTGTTTATGAGGCACTTGTATAAGAAGTCCAGTCTGTACATAGGGATAATAATGTCTGTTAATACACAGGATTACACAGTGGTGAAGAAGACATCTGGTGAGAGAGGGACACCCAGCAGCCGTCCCTGTGTGTCAGGAGGATTGAGCAGGACCCAGAGCCCCATCACGGTGCCTCCACCTCACTCACTGATACATGACAGAGACAATGACCAGAAGATCCTGGAACTCACCAACAAGATCATTCAGCTGCTGACTGGAGAGGTGACTGCTGGGAATGGGACATTATACAGTAACACCAGGGGATGTGTCTGGGTGATGACCATTGTGTGTGTCAGGGTCCTATAAGGTGGATGATGTCACTGTCTATTTCTCCATGCAGGAGGGGGAGTATTTAGAAGGACACAAGGGTCTGTACAAGGACGTGATAATGGAGAATCACCAGCCCCTCACATCACTGGGTAAGAGGTACACGGTGCTGTCTGCGTAAATAGATGATGTCATCACTGTGTATAAATACATTATTATTTGTGTACAGTGGGATATTGTATATTATAAATGCACATCAAATGAGAGTAAAATATAATATTTGTTGTTGTTATAAATAGTGTTTTACAATTTTCAGTGTTTATTTTTTGGAAGTTTTGGCATTTATTATTCCTTGTTTGTTTCCTTCCAGGCAACAAAAAAAACCTGTTTTTAGTGTTACTCTAAGTATATCATAAAGACCTGAAAAAAAATATTTTTCTGTTTTTATTTTAAACAGAAGGGTTTATGTGACTGTTTATACTAAACATGTTTTTGTTTTGTTTTTTAATACATTTTTTGTTCAATTTTGTTAATGTAATGCAATAGAAAGGGGGAACTTTTGTATTAATGAGCTTGGCTATAAGTAGCTAAAACTATAAATCGGGGTTCCCCCTCAGCAATGGCAGATATTCCACACTCTTACCTGGCAGGTCCAATCCTATCTACTGACCACCACCATCTCTGTTATAGGACTATAATAGTAGTGGTATCAGACACTAGGGGGCACTGCAGGCTGTTCTGGGAAGCCCTAGGGATTTCCCAGGGATGTCACTTAAGGCCCTGATACCACTGCTATTAGTAGTGATGATTAAACAGGAAGCTGGTGTGTGGCTCCCATATTGGAGACGCGAATCTGGTCTCTGTATAAGAGCATTAGTGGTGGGGTGGGAACTTGGTAAACTGTCATTGAAGAGTGTGGAGAGCACCATGACTGTAAATTAGAATTTGGACTTTTTCGATTGTAACCAAAAATGTTAGGTAAGCTTTAGTGGGAGTTTTCAGGTGTTTTCATTTAAAGCCAGAATCCCTAATTATGATACATATGGATAGACAACAGAATTGATCCTGTTATATGATGGGATTAACAGTAAGTAAATTACATTTTCTACATCTCACCACCATCCATTTTTCCCAGCAGAAGGATGTAAAGATCCATCTACTCATATTACGGAGGAATCGGTCTCATGTGATGGAGGAAACCTCACAGACACTGACATTTATACACCCACAGATCATACACAATATACATCTACTGATATTAAGGAAGAATCGGTCTCATGTGATGGAGGAAACCTCACAGACACTGACATTTATACACCCACAGATCATACACAATATATATATTTTTATATTAACAAGGAATCGCTCTCATGTGATGGAGGAAACCTCACAGACACTGACATTTATACACCCACAGATCATACACAATATACATCTACTGATATTAAGGAAGAATCGGTCTCATGTGATGGTGGAAACCTCACAGACACTGACATTTATACACCCACAGATCATACACAATATACATCTACTGATATTAAGGAAGAATCGGTCTCATGTGATGGAGGAAACCTCACAGACACTGACATTTATACACCCACAGATCATACACAATATATATATTTTTATATTAACAAGGAATCGCTCTCATGTGATGGAGGAAACCTCACAGACACTGACATTTATACACCCACAGATCATACACAATATACATCTACTGATATTAAGGAGGAATCAGTCTCATGTGATGGTGGAAACCTCACAGACACTGACATTTATACACCCACAGATCATACACAATATACATCTACTGATATTAAGGAGGAATCAGTCTCATGTGATGGTGGAAACCTCACAGACACTGACATTTATACACCCACAGATCATACACAATATACATCTACTGATATTAAGGAAGAATCGGTCTCATGTGATGGAAGAAACCTCACAGACACTGACATTTATACACCCACAGATCATACACAATCTACATCTACTGATATTAAGGAAGAATTAGCCTTATGTGATGGAGGAAACCTCACAGACACTGACATTTATACACCCACAGATCATACACAATATACATCTACTGATATTAAGGAAGAATCGGTCTCATGTGATGGAGGAAACCTCACAGACACTGACATTTATACACCCACAGATCATACACAATCTACATCTACTGATATTAAGGAAGAATCTGCCTCATGTGATGGAGGAAACCTCACAGATACCGACATTTATACACCCACAGATCATGCACAATCTCCATTTACCCCTGTTGAGGAGGCATCAGGATCTTCTTCCCTTGGTGAAAGATGTTTTAATAACCGAGGCAGCTATGTTAGTTCCCAGAAGAAAAAACGGGTCAATTACGTTGAAGATAAATCTTGGTCCTGCTCTGATTGTGGAAAATGTTTTTCTAGGAAAGCAGTTTTGAAAACTCATCAGAGAATCCATACAAAAAATAAATCCTATTCTTGCTCTGAATGCGGAAAATGTTTTACTAAGATAGGAGTTCTACAAACTCATCAAAGAAAACACACAGGAGAGAAACCATATTTTTGTTCTGAATGTGGTAAATGTTTTGCCCTTTCATCAAATCTAAAAATTCATCTGAGAATCCATACAGGAGAGAAACCATATTCTTGCTCCGAATGTGGAAAATGCTTTAAAAGTAAATCAGAATTTCTTTCCCATCTGTCAACTCACCCAGGAAATTACCCATATCCTTGCTCTGAATGTAACAGATCTTTTTTCTGGAAATATCAACTTAATAGACATCAGAGAATGCATACAGGAGAGAAACCATATTTGTGCTCTGAATGTGGGAAATGTTTTAGCAGTAATTCAGAAGTAAAAAAACATCAGATAATCCATGAAGAAGGGAGATCTTTTTCTTGCTCTGAATGTGGGAAATGTTTCACTACTAAATCATATTTGAAAAAGCATTATAGACACCATATAGATGTAAAACCTTATTCTTGCTCTGAATGTGGGGAACGTTTTGCTACTAAAGAAATCTTAAAAATGCATCATAAATTTCACACAGGACAGCAACCCTATTCTTGTTCTGAATGTGGGAAATGTTTTGCTAGTAATTTTAGCCTGCTAATGCATTACAAATTTCACACAGGAGAGAGGCCATTTTGTTGCTCTGAATGTGGGAAAAACTTTACAATATTTGCGGATCTTATTGTACATCATATGCTTCATCCGGGAAAGCACCCATATTCCTGCTCAAAATGTGGGAGATCTTTTGACTACAAATCAAAGCTTGATAAACATCAGTTGATTCATACAAGGTAGAATTCATGTTCATGCTCTGAATGTGGGAAATGTTCTAGAAGTAATTCAGATCTTAAACATCATAGAAGTCATAAAGAAGTTAAACCATATTCTTGCTCTGAATGTGTGGCATGTATTTCCCACTTCACAATCTTCCAACAAACCTAAACCAGTTAAACAGTTGGGAAGGCAGCTGGAAATGACACGATAATGTAGCGGAATCATCACACACATAAACAACATTGTTTAGAAAGTCTTCTTAATTCCATCTCTATTTATCTGCTGGAGCCAAAGAGTTCAAATGCCATCGCTGAAGCTATCTGTTTCTCCTTTTATGTCCACTGCCACCAGCCATGGGGAATAAGTGCCTTGACTCTGTTTCCAGCAACAAGCATCATGCTAAAAAAAACACCTCCCACCCCAATTTAAAAATGAAAATAACTGGTAATTATGTGTGGACAAAATTTTATTAAACTGGAATGTTTATGCTCTACTGTTTCTACTACTGTTTTCTCATTGTGAATGTGTATTGGTATATATATCTATCCTATATTTTGTTCTTTGTATTCGGAATTTTCAAAATAAAAAGTCAAAGTAAACCAAAGCATTGGGCCACACCGGTCTGCTCCAAGCTGTCTGATAACCAAGAGTGCCTGAGAGTACGACAGCTATAACCTTTTCTAGAGCCAGTTGAAGCCTTCAAGTGCGTTTTCTCCAAACTTTCCCAAGGGAATAGACAACTTCGAAATCTAACATTTTGAGGCTACTATTCTACCATGAGGAAAGAAATTATCTGTGTTCTATATCATTCTTTGCTCCTTTAATGTGAAACCATTAATTACAGAGAACTTGTATAAAATTCATACAGAGTCGTACATGGTCCTCACTAAATTAAACAAAATGTTTGTCTTCTACCGCTCCTCTTTGCTCTGACCAAAGGTGCATTTCAATTCAATCTGGTAGATTTGTCCGAAGACTTCTACTTTCTGTTCGGACATTAAAAGCTTCTTGATGAATTTCTACAAACGAATGCTCCGCTAAGTCTGCCCTCCTGGATCTCCCTGTTTGGTCCCTATCTAAAAAAAAAATCCATTTAATTAATATTTCATGTTCTACAGGCTGCCAAGTGGTCAGTGAATTTGGGGAAACAACCTCTTCCACCTCCCACCCATATAGTAAAAAATAAGAGTTAATGGAAAATTAATAAAAATATACATAACAAGACAAATTTAATCAGGTTTGGGAACCATTGGTTTACTCATAACCCATGAACTTCAAATCCTTAATTATATTTATGTGGAATTGAATTTTCAAAAACGCTTATAACATTGGTACTCTCCATAATGATGTCCTCCTGTAAAGTTGACCATGTGTAGCTTCCTAAACCTTCCCCGCATCCCCAAAGATTAACTTTTTTATTTCTTTTTAGTTCACTTTATAAATTCCATAATTCAATACGATATAGAAGTAATACAAATTTATTTGCACAGAAAATATTATTTTCTTTTGTTGAAGTTCAATAATTGGATGAAGGTGATAATCGATTTTTTCTGTACACTAATTTTGGTTGCGATGCAATTAATACGCAATGAATTATTATTGCAAATAACATGCAAAGAAGTTTAATCTTTATTTTAGTTAATATAAAATATAAAGTGACTAAATAATATTTACAACAAACTACATTGAGTTTGGTATCATGGTGGTAGCACAGTGGCCTAGTGGTTAGCACTTCTGCCTTACAGCACTGGGGTCATGAGTTCAATTCCCGACCATGGCCTTATCTGTGTGGAGTTTGTATGTTCTCCCCGTGTATGCGTGGGTTTCCTCCGGGTGCTCCGATTTCCTCCCACACTCCAAAAACATACTAGTAGGTTAATTGGCTGCTATCAAAATTGACCCTAGTCTCTCTCTCTCTCTGTCTGTCTGTGTTTGTGTGTATATTAGGGAATTTAGACTGTAAGCCCCAATGGGGCAGGGACTGATGTGAATGAGTTCTCTGTACAGCGCTGTGGAATCAGTAGCGCTATATAAATAAATGGTGGTGATGATCATGTTCGCAATTGCATGAGAACGTCCAGTATTTACGTAGTGTTTGCACATTGTGAATGCTAGTTAGAAACAGTATCACTCTTCATACAGCAAATAGCCAGTTCACAGGCATCATTAAGGAACCAGTTTATATAGGTATAGAGGTGGGAGCCTGAGGAAGGACACCTGACCACATAAGCTAAGATAACCTCTATCTCAAGGAACAATGACCAGAGGACTCAACCAATGCCACGTCGAGTTTCTGGGAGGTCAAGACCTTTCGACTTATGAAATGAATGAAGACCTTAATACTGTAATTGTGTATCTTTATGATGTCACTGCTTTTTACAACTGTACAGTGTATAAATTGTTCAGCTCTGGCTTTGGAAACCAGAGCGTTGTGATAGATCCTTGTGCTAGTGCTAGCAGGCGCATGCTTATGCGAACCAAACCTTGTCCTGCAATACTATTGCAAATAAAACCTATGTGCTTTGGAACCACAGCGATGGCATCGGACTCTTTATTGCAAACCAAAAACACGGACATAACACTTTGTTGCTCAACATGCTCTTCAAGTAAAAACTGTTAAAAAAAAAAAGGACAAGGAGAAAATTCTGTTATATTTTTTGTGAATATTGTTGTAGAAATTAAGTGAAGTTATTGCTTTGTATACGTGGAGTATCACCAAAGTGACTATTGGCTTGGTAAGAGAAGGCAAGATGAGGGGGGGAGGGGTTACTGAGGTAAAGGTTTTTGTCATGAAGGTGGTATGATATTTCTACAACAAGATGAAAGCCTCAAGGTAAGACTTGTGGAGTGGCTCTAGCTGATGTCTGATCACTAAATCCAGAGAGCAGCTAGAGCCACCAGCTGTTGTTTTATCAACCTCCATATTTAGTGCCCATATTGAAACCTACAACCCTCTCCATCTGCCCTTGAGTGGCCAAATTGAGGTTCTGACTCAAACTTGCCCAGATGGGCTTGTCCCTCCCAGTGTGTCAATTTGCTCCACGTACTATATGTAACACACTTCAGCCAAGAAATAATTATAAGATCTAAAAATCAAATATGCTGCAGACTTTCTGCATATTGAGATGTTTATGTTCCTTCAAGCTCACTGGTGCACATTGTAGATCATTGATGGCTAACCTGTGACACTCCAGGTGTTGTGAAACTACAAGCCCCAGCATGCATTGCCAGCTATCTGCTAGTTATCTACTGGCAAAGCATGCTGGGGCTTGTAGTGTCACAGGTTAGCCATCACTGTTGTAGATGCGTGGACATACAAATGCTAAGCACTTTAAGCTTTAATTCAGCTTGCACCTGTGTCACTATAGAGCTACCAAAATAAATCTACCTCCGAGTACCTTGATATCAACAAGAATTATTGCCGTTTGTTTTGACACTCTCCATAATCAGTTTTGGAATTGGATTGGGCACACTGTACATAGATTACAGTAGTCAATTGAGTACCCACTGATGTAAATACTGGTGGCGTTTCACCTCCAAGATTATTGTTTGCCGATGTTAATTATCAAGAATCTCGTTGATGAAATCACTAGATCTCCCACTTCTACATTTAGAGATCGCTTAAAGCAATGCTGGTGCCCCTGCTCTATGTCCTATTTGATCTAACACTTGAACATCATGAGACTTGTACGTAATACCCCTTATACCTAATATCTCGTCCTATTCTGTCAGTAAGGCTCAAGTGAGGTCTGGTCATAATATTTACTTCTAAGTTTATTTGTGTTTATAATACTAGCGACCACGTCATGATTGAAGCAACTCTCCTATTCAAGGGGTATTCTCATTTGCTTGTGGAACGGCGGCATCTAAACAAATCTAAGATCTAGAAAATGATTCGTAAAAACTTCACAAAGACATTACTTCCTGGTTTTTTTTGGGGGGGGGGGAGTTTTGCATTACAGTTTGTATTAATTTCTTATTTCAAACTTTTTAAACTTTATTTAAAGAGGAAACAACAGGAAAAATACAATCAACACTTTTGACATAAAAATCTTAATATTCAGGATGTCTCTTCTATGTTTTATACTTTTATATCGGTGGGGAGGGGGTAGAAAGAAACAAGTATTGTTAACAATATAGCTAATAAGTAAATAAGCAAATCTGGAACACTGCTAGGAGTCACACGATTACATTGGCTACCCGACAGAGAAGTAGCATACAGACATTACTCACAGCAGCGCGCCATATCCAGCCCGGGGGTCCGGAGGCGGCCCAAGAGCTATATTCCAACTGCAGGAGGGGGAGCCGTATTAGATAGGCAGCTACGGCTTTCTAGTAAGTACCACGGGGCCCACACCCTATTGAAATTATATGATTTATCATAAAGGTAACACGTTATACTCTCCATGCTTACGACATGTCCTATGTAGGACCGTAACTCCTGCATAGAGGGAGTCCTAGGGTCTTTCCAGTGTTTTGCTATTAGGGATTTAGCTGCTGCCAAGATATGGGAGATAAGCTTATTAGAAGGCGCGCTCTCATCAGGTATAGGGCAAGAGAGAAGGAATGACATGGGGTCCTTATTTATCTGTTGTTCTGACACAGTTTGAGTGTAAGAACCATGTTCCAGAAAGGAACTATGCGAGGGCAGGTCCACCATATATGTAGCATCGTACCTCTCTGGCCACATTCCCTTATCAGGAGTATAGTACCACCTATAGTACACTTTGTAAGCAGTTTCCTTAATTAGTGTAGAGATCAAGCTCCTGGCAATCCCCTCCCTGATCTCCTCCCAGCATCAGTCGTCTGTAGGATGTCCCAGGTCATTTTCCCATTCCCACTCATGTCGGCCTGGAGTATCGAAAGTATAATCTATGAGCCAATTATAGATCTGGAAGATCATCCCTTTAGTGAGAGGGGAATGTAGACACATATACTCAAAGGAGGTTGGGGCCCGGAGAACCTCCTGGGGGGGCATAGACATGGCGAAGTGTCGGACCTGGAAGTACTCAAAAAAGAGCGTACGAAACAGTTTAAAACTATGATGAAGTTCCGACATACCCAAGTTTGATTGACTGCCAGGTCCGAAACCACCCGTATTCCCGCCCTTATCCAATGTATAAATTGCTGTGTTGAAATGCCAGGAGGGAAGTGTGGGTTGCCCCAGAGAGGAGTCAGAGGTGAGATAGGGGAGGACAATTTATATTTGACCCGGCATGAGTCCCAAAGGGATAAGCAGAATTTAAGAGATTGAAGAGAGGAGGCCGCTGGTGGTCTATCTATATTAGCCAAACCCCAGAGTGATGCCATGGAGGGGACCCCAACATAGTGCGTCTCCAGGTCCACCCATGCTATGGACTGGTAAGGTGCATAGGTTACCGCCACCTGGGTCAGATGGGCTGTCAAATAATAAAATTTAATGTCTGGAAAACCCCTGCCTCCCCGAGCCCTGGGCTTTTTAAGAACTGCTATCGAGATTCTAAGGGGCTTGGCACGCCATATAAACTTTAGAAGGGAGGATTACAAATCCCTCAACACGGAGTCGGGAACCCTCACCGGAAGAGTCTGAAAAAGATATAGAAGTTTAGGGACCAAGATCATCTTAATAGCCATAATCCTCCCCAGCCACGATATGATATAGCTCTTCCAAGTCTCCAAGTACTGTTTGATTTTTGACAGAAGGGGGGGGGGGGGGAGTTTTCCTGATACAATCTCTCATAGGAAGAGGTGATATAAACTCCAAGATATTTGATCTTATTTACCTGCCAACGTAGCGTAAAAGAAGGGAAAAAAAGGAGATACAGTGAAGAGTTTCTGAGTTCCCCATACCTCCTGACCTATGCGTCTCTTGTTTTTAAGGTGACAAAGCGATGGCGCATTGGAGTAGAGGAGGTCAAGAGCTCTTCTAGAAGGGAGTTGGAGAAAAGAATCTTGCTCTCCCACTTTGATGAGCCACTGTAATTGAGGGACTGCCCGGGCAGTGTCTGTAGGTCAAGTATAGCTCTGGTGAACTCTCAGAGGATACCCCCAAAGTACAGAGACATTTCCTGGCTCTCCTTTTATGGGAGGCTTTATGTGAAAGGAAATTTTAAACACTGAAGGGCTGCTGATCATGGATGCCCACGAGCGGAGTGTTTAGGGTAGGTGGAGACAATGGACCATGTGACAGGATGGACCTCCTATGTCTCCCTGTCTGTGTGTTCTGCTGGGGACTGGCTGGTCTTGCCTTGCCACCATCCCCTTTCTGACAAATGTGTCCTCTAACCACAGTAAGAGGGGCTTCTGCTGCTGCCATCAATAGGTGCCTTCATCAGGACCTATTTTATTATTATTATTAGGCTTTGTTTATTGGGCGCCACAAAATTTCCGCAGCACCGCACAGAGACAGACATAAGCCCATACAGGGTAAAAACAGTACTGAACATTAAGCAAATACTACCAGGACTTCAAACACTCCAAACATAGCTTGTATAGTGAAGTAGGAGCAGAAGAATTGGTAGAAAAACAAGAGGGAAGAGGGCCCTGCTCATAAGAGCTTACATCCTAAAGGGAGGGCAAACAGACAGGAGGCACAAAGGGAATCAGAGGAGGGCATCAAGCACAAGCGAGGGGGAGAGAGAGGGTAAGGTAATCAAGTATGGATAGAAGACTAGGTGGATGGCTGATAGGTTGAGATGAGTTTTAAGTGCCCGTTTGAAGGAGTCCAAATTAGGGGACAGTAGGATGGAGTGTGTGTGTTCGTTCCAATGAAGAGGGGCAGCCCAGGAGAAGTTTTGGATTCTAGAGTGGAATGAGGTGATCAGCGTGGAGGAGATGCAACTGTCATTGGCTGACCACAGGGAACGGAATGGAGTGTGAATGGTGAGGAGGTTAGAAATGTAAGGAGCAGTGGACTGGGAGAGGGCCTTGTAGGTGAGTGTGAAGAGTTTGAAAACGATTCTGTAGGGGAAGAGGAGCAGCAGGAGAGCAAGATGAGTCTCACAGCCGCGTTTAGTATAGACCTGAGGGGGACGAGGTGGGAGAGGGAGAGGCCAGTGAGAGGAAGATTACAGTGGTCAATATGGTAAAGGATGAGAGCATGAATGATGCTTTTGGTGGCATCCTGGGATAGGAAAGGCCGGATGTGGGCGATGTTATGGAGTTGGAAGCAACAGGATTGGGTGATTGAATGTGGAGCGTTAAAATAGAGGGAGGAGTCGAGGGTGACTGTCACGGTTGGCTTACAGGAAATTGATCCCTAAGTTCTGCTGAACATGGCTAGGCCCACCCACGGGCGTGGAGTCTAACAGGCAGGTGGTTTTCACCAGGAACCCCCGCAAGGAGGTATGGTCTTAGCTGCACCAAGTCTGCAGGTCGCGGTCCCGTGAGTGATTGTACAGCAGAACGATGTGGGGGAGCCAGGTGAAGTGGATGGAGATGATGGAGTCCACAGACAAGTAGTATAGATAGAGACACAACAATAATATAGGCTGATGGTCAGCAGCCAATGAGTCACTAGAAGAATAGGTGCTCTGTGGTATTCAACGAGAGGACAGAGGCTGTCACTATGAAGTACTCTGGAGATGGTAATGGAAGTACTGGAGCAGCAATAGTTCAACACAGCCAGAGGCTGAAGGCTGACTGGAGTGGTGGAGGTAACTCGTAGTAACAGCTGATGAGTCCCAGATGAAATAGCGGCTCTGAACGGTAGTGACGAGAGAACTGGAGCTGTCTCAATAAAGTACACTGGAGATGGTAATAGAGGTACTGGAGCAGCGATAGTTCAACACGGCCGCAGGCTGAGAGCAAACGAGTAGCGGAGGTAACTCGTGTAACAGCTGATGAGTCACAGATGTAGTAGCGGCTCTGAGCGGTAGCGATGAGAGGACTGAAGCTGTCACGATGATGTACACTGGAGATGGTAATGGAGGTACTGGAGCAGCGATAGTTCAACACGGCCAGATACTGAGAGCAGACTGGAGCAGCGGAGGTAACCCGTGGTAACAGCTGATGAGTCACAGATGTAGTAGCGGCTCTGAGTGGTAGCGATGAGAGAACTGAAGCTGCCACGATGATGTACACTGGAGATGGTGTAATAGAGGTACTGGGGCAGCGATGGTTCAGCACAGGCCACGAACTGAGGGCAGACTGGAACAAAGGCAAACCACGAGGAGAACAGGAACCAGAACCACAGGCTGCAGGAAGTGAACTTGAAGAACGGGCATCAGACAGGTGAATCCAGGAGGTTTAAATAATGCTCCAAAAGTGCTTAGCCAATGAAAAAAAGGGAGGAGGTCCTGAAGTGCAAACGGCTTGCACCTGCACAGATCTGAATATAGCTGAATGAATAAACTAAAGAATGTCTGATGCTGGGACATGGCAGTTTCCAGATGACTGGAATGCAGGTAACGAGACAAGTACTATCTGCGGGACCGGAGCGTTACAGTGACGACCAGGGAGCAGAGTTGGGGAACAGATGAGATGGTGGTGGTGTTGACAGTGATAGAGAGATCGAGATGGGATGAAGCTCTAGAAGGAGGGAAGACGATGAGCTCAGTTTTGGCAATGTTGATTTTGAGAAAATGTGAAGACATCTAAGAGGAGATGACGGAAAGCAGTCAGATACACAAGACACAAGGGAGGGAGATCGGGAGAGGAGATGTAGAGTTCAATGACATCGGTGTATAGGTGATATTGGAGACCGAAGGAGGTGATGAGATCACCCAGGGTGTTAATGTACAGTGAAAAGAGTAGGAGGCCAAGAATCGAGCCCTGAGGAACTCCTACAGGGAGTTCTATTTATGTTTTTAAATTGCTGAGTTGGCTTTTCTATGTTGTTTTGGTGAAATTTAACCATATTTTTCAGTTCTTTTATGTGGACATCTAATGGACTTTTTAATATTCTTTGTTTTGTTTTAATGAGATACTAACTCCTTTTAAATCTCATTATTCAAAAATTGTCAAGTTATTGCATAAAGTGTATGTTGCAAGTTTCTTTATAACAGTAAAAAACTCTAAAGACTGTCTGCTCATTGCATTGTGTGTCATGTGACTGTGGTTGCCACGGTAGTCCAGAATCGTACATCATTAATAGCAGCCTGAGGACAATAATAAGGGAAAATGGTAAATACCAAAATTCTTCTTATAGCCACAGTGATTTGTGTTAAAATAAAACATTTTTATTTTTATTTTTATTAGATTGCTGCTTTTACAAACGTCTCTTAAGTTCTCTCAAAATATCCCTACTCGATCCCCCCCACTTGTACAACAGAACCTGACCTTGAAAGCTTCAATACAGGATGTGGTGAGAGAAGGGCGCCAGGCAACTAGAAAATTAAGGTTAAGCCTAGTTGGCATCTCCTTTGGCAGGTTCTCAATCTCAGCACCTCTGCCATGTATGCAGGAAGATGAGCTGGGCAATATGAATGGGGCATCAGTTTAGTCATGGGGCCCCATTGTAATAGTAAGAAAGGTCAGAGCATTAGGGGACTATTAGCCCTGAGTGGTCATTCCCTGTAAGTGTCATGTGACCAAAACAATCAATAGGCCACTTAAGAGTTTGGGTTTCTGAGTACTATAGTTATAGCATCATTGTGTGAAACAATAGCCAGTCAGCTCCCAATGCCAGGGCTGTTACTTTCATTTGCAGAGGAAATCCTATTACTGCTTCCCACGAATGTCCACAACAAAAAAAATTACACTCATTATAATTTCCCTCCACCATGATTTTTTATCTTCTATACAAGTCGTGGGTAGAGGAAGGTATCACACACTGTCCTCACATCATCAACACACTATGGGGTAAATGTATCAAGCTGAGAGTTTACCTGCGGGTTTGAAAAGTGGAGATGTTGCCTATAGCAACCAATCAGATTCTAGCTATCATTTTGTAGAATGTACTAAATAAATGATAGCTAGAATCTGATTGGTTTTTCAAACCCGCCGGAAAACTCTCAGCTTGATACATTTACCCCTATGTGTGTTCTCTTACTCTCAATAAACCAGCATCAGTGGCGAACCAACCACTGGTGCAAGAGATAATGGGGCCTGCTGCATGGCACAGAGGTTTGGGGTCCCTGATTCCCGCCTCCCTGCACGGGGGCCAACAGGTCGCTAGTTCCGCCTTTGAGCAGCACGGTGTGTGAAACATCCCGGCCCGCTGCTTATATGCAAGGTAAGAGAATAGCAGGGGAGGGGGAGAAATAACTTGGAGGTCACCTGAATAAACTGTTTTCATGTCCTGAGCATCCCGATCTCCACAAAGATGTTGCCCCCAGTTTCTGTGAGTGAAATAAAATATTGGCACCCCAGAGAACTTTTCTCTTTCTGTGCTAAAATTAGTGGCAAACACAGAATTTTCAACGGGAGGTTTAAAATTCTTGATTTTATAATGAAGTAAAAAAAACAAAAACCTTCAAGTAACATTAGTGCCCACTTATCCATCAAGGAGTACTCGTCTAGGGACAGCCCCTGAGGAGTGTATGTCCAGCCCCACTCTGCATGAGAAGAAGCCACGTGATTGGCCAATGGCTGCTGCATGAAAGTCAGGGAACACCGTCAGAGCATGAAACACGAGCTGGATATTTTCCACAGGAGGCTGCAACTCACCTTGTACAGCGAGTCCACAGGTCAGTATATCTGCCACACAGGGCGGTGTTGTCATCTCCGTCACACAAATTGTGTAGATTCTGGCAAAGACAAGATTTGTGTGTCTGTATGTTAGGGCATACTTGCCAACTCTCCCGGAATGTCCGGGAGACTCCCGCATTTTGCGAGAGTCTCCCAGGCGAGTGTGACAATCTCCCGAATTCTGCCCACTTCACTAGGAAGTGCCCTGGTGAATCGCGGCATTTAGCCCCACCTGTCAAATGACGCGATTTGCATCATTACGTCGCGGGGGTGGGGCCAAAATGACGCAAATTTTGGTGCCCCGCCCCCCGCACGCCCACCTGCTACAGAGAGTCTCCTGGACACCAACTTAAAAAAGTTGGTAAGCATGTGTTAGGGAATTTAGACTGTAAGCTCCATTGGGGGCAGGGACTGATGTGAGTTCTCTGTACAGCGCTGCGGAATCAGTGGCGCTATATAAATAAATGGTGATGATGGTTAAGGACACCTATATTACGTTTTAAAAAACAACCTCCCTCTCCAGGTAAATATACATGGACTATAACATTTGGGGATGCCATTTCCATGCTCTGAGCTGTGTCCCATCTCTCCAGCCTGGGCTCTCAGTACTACTATAGGATAGTCTGACAGTCTGCACCATGAGGAAGGTGCTGATCACAGTTTGATACCAGGTGACCCTGGTACAAGATGCATTGGTCCAGGATGTGTTCAGTCTCTATTCTCTCATTATGTGGGGTACAGAGGACTTTACTGGAGTTAGATCCTGTGACAGCGTCTGTGGTGTTTAGTACAGCAGGGAACCCTGACAGACAGACAGACAGACAGACAGACAGCATCAGCTCAGTGACACCACCTCTGTCACATGAACTATATACAACTTAATACATCCCAGCTCCTTATATATAACAGTCTAATATCTACCAGGATACCAGAGTGTGAGCCCTGTAATCTCATCACTGGACACCAGTCGGCCCCATCTGTAATAATACAATGTAAGTCTGTTTCCTCCTGATCAATGGTCTTCCGGTGTGTGGAGCGCAGAGGGTGAGTACACGTGGAACGCACATACCGGAAATAGTGTGGACCGCACAGGCCGGAAGTAGTGTGGAACGCACATTGAGGAAGTAGCGTGGAACGCACGGGTCGGAAGTCGAGTGTGTAACTTGTTCCGGGTGACAGGAGGTAGCCTGGCAGAGGGTAAGTATATAGATATGTAATGAAATATAGTGATAAACAGATTAATATATATATACAGGAATTATGAAGGTGTTAGGTCAGCATTATGTCTATAGCTTCCTAAGGCCCACATAAGTGCCTTATAATACCCATATAAAAGTACACAATACCCAGTGTATAGCCTCTGTATGCTGCCTCCTAACCTCAGTATGTCCCACCTCCTAGCCTCAGTATGTCCACCTCCTAGCCTCAGTATGTCCACCTCCTAGCCTCAGTATGTCCACCTCCTAGCCTCAGTATGTCCCACCTCCTAGCCTCAGTATGTCCCACCTCCTAGCCTCAGTATGTCCACCTCCTAGCCTCAGTATGTCCCACCTCCTAGCCTCAGTATGTCCCACCTCCTAGCCTCAGTATGTCCACCTCCTATCCTCAGTATGTCCCACCTCCTAGCCTCAGTATGTCCCACCTCCTAGCCTCAGTATGTCCACCTCCTAGCCTCAGTATGTCCACCTCCTAGCCTCAGTATGTCCACCTCCTAGCCTCAGTATGTCCACCTCCTAGCCTCAGTATGTCCCACCTCCTAGCCTCAGTATGTCCCACCTCCTAGCCTCAGTATGTCCACCTCCTAGCCTCAGTATGTCCACCTCCTAGCCTCAGTATGTCCCACCTCCTAGCCTCAGTATGTCCCACCTCCTAGCCTCAGTATGTCCCACCTCCTAGCCTCAGTATGTCCACCTCCTAGCCTCAGTATGTCCCACCTCCTAGCCTCTGTGTGACCACCTCCTAGCCTCAGTATGTCCACCTCATAGCCTCAGTATGTCCACCTCCTAGCCTCAGTATGTCCCACCTCCTAGCCTCTGTGTGACCACCTCCTAGCCTCAGTATGTCCACCTCATAGCCTCAGTATGTCCACCTCCTAGCCTCAGTATGACCCACCTCCTAGTCTCAGTATGTCCACCTCCTAGCCTCAGTATGTCCACCTCCTAGCCTCAGTATGTCCACCTCCTAGCCTCAGTATGTCCACCTTCTAGCCTCAGTATGTCCCACCTCCTAGCCTCAGTATGTCCCACCTCCTAGCCTCAGTATGTCCCACCTCCTAGCCTCAGTATGTCCACCTCCTAGCCTCAGTATGTCCCACCTCCTAGCCTCTGTGTGACCACCTCCTAGCCTCAGTATGTCCACCTCATAGCCTCAGTATGTCCACCTCCTAGCCTCAGTATGTCCCTCCTCCTAACCTCAGTATGTCCACCTCCTAGTCTCAGTATGTCCCACCTCCTAGCCTCAGTATGTCCCACCTCCTAGCCTCAGTATGTCCCACCTCCTAGCCTCAGTATGTCCCTCCTCCTAACCTCAGTATGTCCACCTCCTAGTCTCAGTATGACCACCTCATAGCCTCAGTATGTCCCACCTCCTAGCCTCAGTATGTCCCACCTCCTAGCCTCAGTATGTCCCACCTCCTAGCCTCAGTATGTCCACCTCCTAGCCTCAGTATGTCCCACCTCCTAGCCTCTGTGTGACCACCTCCTAGCCTCAGTATGTCCACCTCCTAGCCTCAGTATGTCCACCTCCTAGCCTCAGTATGACCCACCTCCTAGCCTCAGTATGTCCCACACCTCCTAGCCTCAGTATGTCCCACCTCCTAGCCTCAGTATGTCCCACCTCCTAGCCTCAGTATGTCCACCTCCTAGCCTCAGTATGTCCACCTCCTAGCCTCAGTATGTCCCACCTCCTAGCCTCAGTATGTCCACCTCCTAGCCTCAGTATGACCCACCTCCTAGCCTCAGTATGTCCCACACCTCCTAGCCTCAGTATGTCCCACCTCCTAGCCTCAGTATGTCCCACCTCCTAGCCTCAGTATGTCCACCTCCTAGCCTCTGTGTGACCACCTCCTAGCCTCAGTATGTCCCACCTCCTAGCCTCTGTGTGACCACCTCCTAGCCTCAGTATGTCCACCTCCTAGCCTCAGTATGTCCCACCTCCTAGCCTCAGTATGTCCACCTCATAGCCTCAGTATGTCCACCTCCTAGTCTCAGTATGTCCCACCTCCTAGCCTCAGTATGTCCCACCTCCTAGTCTCAGTATGTCCACCTCCTAGCCTCAGTATGTCCACCTCATAGCCTCAGTATGACCCACCTCCTAGCCTCAGTATGTCCACCACCTAGCCTCAGTATGTCCACCTCATAGCCTCAGTATGACCCACCTCCTAGCCTCAGTATGTCCACCTCCTAGCCTCAGTATGTCCCACCTCCTAGCCTCAGTATGTCCAGCTCCTAACCTCAGTATGTCCCACCTCCTAGCCTCAGTGTGACCACCTCCTAGCCTCAGTGTGACCACCTCCTAGCCTCAGTATGTCCAGCTCCTAACCTCAGTATGTCCACCTCCTAGCCTCAGTATGTCCCACCTCCTAGCCTCAGTATGTCCACCTCCTAGCCTCAGTATGTCCCACCTCCTAGCCTCAGTATGTCCACCTCCTAGCCTCAGTATGTCCCACCTCCTAACCTCAGTATGTCCACCTCCTAGCCTCAGTATGTCCCACCTCCTAACCTCAGTATGTCCCACCTCCTAGCCTCAGTATGTCCCACCTCCTAGCCTCAGTATGTCCCACCTCCTAGCCTCAGTATGTCCACCTCCTAGCCTCAGTGTGACCACCTCCTAACCTCAGTATGTCCACCTCCTAGCCTCAGTGTGACCACCTCCTAGCCTCAGTATGTCCAGCTCCTAACCTCAGTATGTCCACCTCCTAGCCTCAGTATGACCACCTCCTAGCCTCAGTATGTCCCACCTCCTAACCTCAGTATGTCCACCTCCTAGCCTCAGTATGTCCCACCTCCTAGCCTCAGTATGTCCCACCTCCTAGCCTCAGTATGTCCCACCTTCTAGCCTCAGTATGTCCAGCTCCTAACCTCAGTATGTCCACCTCCTAGCCTCAGTATGACCCACCTCCTAGCCTCAGTATGTCCCACCTCCTAACCTCAGTATGTCCACCTCCTAGCCTCAGTATGTCCCACCTCCTAGCCTCAGTGTGACCACCTCCTAGCCTCAGTATGTCCCACCTCCTAGCCTCAGTATGACCCACCTCCTAGCCTCAGTATGTCCCACCTCCTAACCTCAGTATGTCCACCTCCTAGCCTCAGTATGTCCCACCTCCTAGCCTCAGTGTGACCACCTCCTAGCCTCAGTATGTCCCACCTCCTAGCCTCAGTGTGACCACCTCCTAGCCTCAGTATGTCCCACCTCCTAGCCTCAGTATGTCCCACCTCCTAGCCTCAGTATAACCGACCTCCAAACCTCTGTATGTCCAGCTCCTAACCTCAGTATGTCCACCTCCTAGCCTCAGTATGTCCCACCTCCTAGCCTCAGTATGACCCACCTCCTAGCCTCAGTATGTCCACCTCCTAGCCTCAGTATGTCCACCTCATAGCCTCAGTATGTCCCACCTCCTAGCCTCAGTATGTCCCACCTCCTAGCCTCAGTATGTCCACCTCCTAGCCTCAGTATGTCCACCTCCTAGCCTCAGTATGTCCCACCCCCTAGCCTCAGCATGTCCCACCGCCTAGCCTCAGTATGTCCACCTCCTAGCCTCAGTATGTCCCACCTCCTAGCCTCAGTATGTCCACCTCCTAGCCTCTGTATGTCCCACCTCCTAGCCTCTGTATGTCCCACCTCCTAGCCTCAGTATGTCCCACCTCCTAGCCTCAGTATGTCCACCTCCTAGCCTCAGTATGTCCACCTCCTAGCCTCAGTATGACCCACCTCCTAGCCTCAGTATGTCCCACCTCCTAGCCTCAGTATGTCCACCTCCTAGCCTCAGTATGACCCACCTCCTAGCCTCAGTATGTCCACTGGACTGGACACAGGTGATAGAACTGTTGGACGCACGATTACCGTCAGCTGTGGTAAACCAGGGGTTGCAGCAAAGGATGCCTGAGTAAATGAAGCTTAGATGCATGAGCAGTTGAAATGAAGTTCACAATGGATCTAGAATCCACAAAGGCAAACAACTCGAAGGGCCTGTCCGGAGAGGTAATTGGCATAAGGAAATCAGGGTTTCTCAATGAACAGAGTGTGAAGGAGTGTGAAGGACTTGAATCCTAGGACAGTCTCCCTGCCACCGCCTAAGAAGGAGCGTTTCCCGGGCTCTTGGAACAGGATGACAACAAGTGACAGACCTCCCTACAATAGAGACAAATATGATTCTTAATGTGAGGATCAAGCTCCTCTTGTGATTGATTAGAACGGCCAATTTGCATGGGTTCTTCGGACACAGGAGTGGGAGGCTGGAAATAGGGTGCTAATCGGGGATAAAGTCGACGGGCACGATTCTTTTCCTGGTTGCCTTCCCTATGATGGATGTCCAACTTGATACAGAGGGAAATAAGGTCTTCCAAGCTAGAGGGTAAATCACAAGTAGCCAGGTCATCTTTCATGTGGTCGGATAAGCCTTGCCAAAAGATGGCCACCAGAGCTTTGTTGTTTCATTTCAGTTCTTAGGCTAAGGTCCGGAATTATACTGCATACTGACCGGATCCTTGGCGAAGGGTCAGGAGACTTGAAGCGGCGGAAGACATGCGGCCAGGTTTCCTGGAAAGTCTCTATGAAGAAGGTGGAATTATGGAGAATAGTGTCATTGCTCTTCCAAAGAGGAGATGCCCAGGCAAGTGTTTGACCAGAAAGGAGGAAAATGATGTAAGCCACTTTGGATCTTCTGGAAGAAAAATTCTCTGGGGCTAATTCAATTCGAATAGCGCATTGGTTTAAAAAACCTCTGAACTTTTTAGGATCTTTAACAAATTTCTCTGGTGCTGGAATGTGAAGACCCCTGGAAGAAGCAGTATTGAGAGGGGCGGCTGAAACCGAAGAGGAGGCAGTAGCAGTTGGAGCAGCCTGATGAGGTAATCCAAATGAGAGAACACTCCCTGGATGCTCTGTAATAACTGCGCTTGTTTGGATTCTTTCTGGTCAACCCGCTATGCCAAACGGAGTAGGAGATCACGGACAGAAGGTTCACCTTGTCCATCCAACATGTTGCCAGAGTGTACTGTCACAATTCTGATTTAGGATGAGACTATTTGCTAGTATTGGCACAACTGAAATAGGAGGCGCAGAGTCTAATGCACCCCTGGTATTCACCAGGAGGTATGGGCTTAGCGGCAAGGGATGCACAGGTCGTGGTTCTCCAAGATTAGTCAGACGAACCGAGTCAAAGCCTGCCGGGAAGCGAGGTACAACGGGAGAATCCAATGGAAAGTCAGGGAAGCCAAAGTTTGCACCAGGAGAGTACGTCAGGAACCAAAACGAAATCCAAGGGTAGTCAGAGCCAAAGCCAAGTTAGTAACCGGAAATACACAGGAGCTGTAAAAGGAGTTAGCAGAAGGTAATCTGGATGCTGGAGCAAAGGTAGAGAGACCTGATACTCTGGCACCTAAATGGCACCAGAGCTAGAAATAAATAGAGGACAGTGTAACCTGATTGGTTCGGCGATCAGAGACGGCACTGACTGCCGACATCTGAGCTCAAAGCACCCCGTTGAGGCGCTGGAACCACCGGAACTTACAGGCGGCCGTCCGTGCGTGACAAAGAATGTGCAGGGACGGCGCCTGACAGGTGAGTATTTTTTAATTGAATTCTGGAGGACACAGGCAGCCAGTGTAGGGATTTGCAAAGTAGTGCAGCAGATGTGGATCAGTAAGAGAGCAAGATCAGTCTGTAACAGCATTTAGGATGGATACATGGGTGTCGGGAATGACAGATAGCAGGAATTTGCAGTAGTCAAGATGGGATATGATGAGAGAATGAATAAGAGTTTTGATAGCATGTTTGAGAAGAGATGGACATATTCTTGCAGTATTTTACTGGGAGAGAGTCTGAATGTGAGGAATAAAACAGAGGGTGGAGTCAAGTCTGACACCAAGGCAGCAGGTTTGGGAGAGTGAGGAAATTGCGGTGTTATTGACAGTCATGGAAATTTTAGGAAAGCTGGTGACTCTGTAAGAAGGGAAGATGATATGTTCTGTTTTGGACATGTTGACCTTTAGGCAGTAGTGGAACACCTATGTGGAGATAGCAGAAAGACCATTGGTTACATGAGATAGTACAAAAGGAGATATAGATATCTGTGTCATCAGTGTAGAGGTTGTATTGGAATTTAGTTTTTTAAGAGAGGAGGTTTACAGTGAAAAATGTTAAGGGCCAAGGTCAGAGCCTTGTAGGACACCAACAGATAGTGGGAGTGGGGAGGAGGATGTGCCAGAGGATGAAACACTAAAGAAGCGGTTCGATAGGAATGAAGGGTGTGTAGGAGAAGAGGGTGATCAACAGTGTCAAAAGCAGCAGAGAGGTCCAGGAGAATGAGTAAAGAGAAATGACCCTTAGACTTTGCAGTAAGTAGATCATTGATCACTTTTGTGAGAGCAGTTTCAGAGGAATGTTGGGGGCGGAAACCTGACTGCAGAGAGTCGAGAATGGAGTGAGAGGAGAGAAAGTGAGACAGGTGGTTGTAGACTAATCACTACAGTAGTTTAAGGTCAAAGTTGAGGAGAGAAATATGGTGGTAGTTGGCAGAAGAGGCTGGATCTAGAGATGGTATCTTTAGAATTAGTGAGATGAGCACATTTTTAAAAGAGGATGGAAATGTGCCAGTGGAGAGATACAGGTTGAAGAGGTGAGCTAGAGCAAAGAGGCAATAATGTGGGTTAGAAGACTGGGTGGATATTAGAGATTTGAAGTATGTTTGTTTGGCAATTGAAAGGTCAATGCTCCAAGATGAAAGGATGAATTTATAGTGTAAGATGTCGGCATAGTGAGGATTTCCCCCAGTGACACTTGCGGGAGCACTTTTGTGGGCAGCGGGTCTGTTTGCTGTGCCATGGTTGGGATTTGGATTGTCGGAGACTGTATGTAGTAGCTGGAGCTACATTGTCTAGGGCTGAAGTGAGTGTTTCCTTCTAGAAAGAGGCAGCCTGATTAGGGCAGAGCAATGCAGTCATAGGAGAAAGTAGTTGTTTTAGTGAAAATGAGAAGTGGATTGGGTTTAAGAGTACTTGGTTGTTAATGTGTATGTGTGGATTTGGGCGCATGAGGTAAGGTGAGACTGAAGGAAAAAATAGCCTCATAAAGTTTCTGTAAAGAAAAGGGGCTAATAACAAAGCACATACGTTATGACCATTCAATAACTAATGTAATTAAATAAACACTCACAGAGGTAGTTTCCAGTTCCAGTTTACTCTGAATTAACTCTGTGTTAGACGTACAATCAGTGGATGGGCTACAGCAGCAAAAACCACACTGAGTTCCACTCCCGCTAAGAACAGGAAACCGAGAAAACAGTGGGCACAGGCTCGGCCAAACTTGCCAGTCGAAGTTTGGAAAAAAACGTCACTTTGGCTGATGATTCTCAATTTCTGCTATAACATGCAGATGGTCGGGTCAGAATTTGACATAAGAAACATGAGTCCATGGATCCATCCCACCTTGTGATACCGGTGCAGGCTGTTGATGACATCCCTTTATGGACACAGACTACCCATCTTCTAATGGCTACTTCCAGCAGGATAACACACCATGTCACAAAGCACACATCATCTCTAGTTCTATGAGTATGTCGATCAGTTCAGTGTACTGCAGTGGCCTCCACAGTCACCAGACCTCAAGCCAATAGAGAACCTTTGGAATGTGGTGGAATTTGCGGAATGAATGTACAGCTGACAAATTTGCAACAACTGAGTGTTGCTATCATGTTAAGAGAGTGTATGTATCAAGATACATTTTTCAGACACAGCCCTTAGCAGATATCCTAGATGTGGGACTTAAAAATCATACACACAACATGTATAATTCCTCCCAGCCTCTTAAACACAAATTCTGCTGTACATTTGTACAGTAAAATTGATAGCCATATACGTTTAGATGCACATAAAACATCACAGGGGTAATGATACTTATATCAGGAAAGATTGTATGCAGAAGCTTCGTTTAATATGTTATGTATTCTCATTTAGTACAATCTTCAATTAAAATATCACACATAATATAAAACAGTTTGGCATAGATGATACATTATCAAGTTTAATTTACTCTGAATTCTTTGCCTGTTTTATAGATGTGTATAAGTGCCTTCCTCATGTGTGTATGTGTATTCTGGATTCCATTACAGTTCCCAATACAACTTCCATTCATACACACAGTACGAAGTACAACTCTTATTACGCACAAGTACTACGACTATATATGCGCCATGTACTTCTATACAGGACCCGGCTGTATAATATTTTTACCTAAACCTTACACATTATACAGGCACCAGGGTCTCACAATGTAACTGTCGCCATGTTACGTGACGACGACCAAGAATTAGCATTTTCATGTCGCTTTAAGTGTTGTCACAATTTTCATAGTTGCAGTAATGATGACTACCACCGTTCATACCAACCAGCAGAGTGTGACCCTGTTAGATCACAGGCTGCTCTCGGTTCACTTGGGTTTAATAGTCCTCTGCACTGGTGGTCTTCTCCTGTGTGGCGATGCACCTTGCACAGTTCGACAGGAGGGAGCTCACATTGACTTTATGGAATGAATGACCATCATCTGACTAGTCAGTTCATCACACTGTCTCCAAAGGGGCGCCAGTAGCTCATCTAAGGGTGAGGGATGATTACCTCAACATTGGGTACTAAGAGTGGTTTTCCATGTTCGGGTCAGAAATTACCAGTCCCCAAATTTTCACAGAAGTTTGGACTCACAATATATTGTTTTTTTCTATTATTGATACATTCTTGAGACTTTGGTGTTTACAGCTTTTGGAGTAATACAGTTTTTACAACTGACATTGAAGAGCTTATTTTACAAATGCAGCCTCTGTCCTATCTGTAACTATTTTCTCTACGCACTGTCTAGTAGAGTATATATATAACGTATGTCCTCATGTCATCTTCCATGGACCAGCCATTCTGAGTCCACTGTTTCTGTCACATCATCTTGCCATTTGCATTTCCCTGTTGAGAGCTGATTGTACAATGCCTCAATGCAACCAACGAATATGGCAGAAGCTGCAGGAGAGGTAAATGATATATACACTTCACTAGAGAGTGTCTACAGGAAATGTTTACATATAGAATAGAAGTTGTGTTCGTAAAATAGACCGTTCTTGTATATGGCGCACAATTAACCCGTAAAATCAACTCCAAATTGGTTGTTTTCCATGTACCTTTTTATTGATGTTTCTGTCAATACACAGAGTTACACAGTGGTGAATGAGACATCCGGTTAGTGTCAGACACCCAGCAGCCATCCCTGTGTGTCAGGAGGATTGAGCAGGGCCCAGAGCCCCATCACGGTGCCTCCACCTCACTCACTGGTACATGAGAGAGACAATGACCAGAAGATCCTGGAACTGACCAACAAGATCATTCAGCTGCTGACTGGAGAGGTGACTGCTGGGAATGGGACATTATACAGTAACACCAGGGGATGTGTCTGGGTGATGACCATTGTGTGTGTCAGGTTCTTATAAGGTGGATGATGTCACTGTCTATCTCTCCATGCAGGAGGGGAAGTATTTAGCGGAACACAAGGATGTGATGATGGAGAATCACTGGATACTCACATCACTGGGTAAGAGGAGACTTTCATTTATTGTTTGGTGTGAAGAGATTTGAGGACCACCTTATCTGATAATCACATATAAACAATGTTTTCAGTCACTGTGTGTCTCCTACAGATGGATCCAGTAACAGAAATACCCCAGAGAGATGTCCTCGTCCTCTTTATTCACAGGATTGTACAGAGGAAAATCACAGTATCCCACAGGAGTATCAGGTAGATGGGATTTAGGGTCTCACGAGATACCAAAGTGATGTTCATTATATGATCTGTAGAGAAGCTGTCTGGGTCTTAGAGACTGATATACTGATGTTTAATCTCAAATAATGATATCAGACCTTATTAAAGTATTATTTTATTGTTTTGTGGATTATTTAGGGTGAAGATCTGACTGATGTTAAGGTAGAAGATATAAAGGAAGAAGAAGAGACGTATGTGAGGGGTGATCAGCAGTGTAAGGAGGAGGAAATCCCTACAGATATCAGCACAGGTCAGTAATAATCACTTATTACAGAAAAGAGTCATATATTCTCCTTGTTCAGTCACTACAACAATCTCTTATTCTACACCCTCCTCTGTCAGTACAAACTAATGTTCAAATTACAACATCCTTTTGTCCATATTTCCCCATCATTCCTCCACTCACCGCTACTTATCACTCATGAACTATGTTCCTATCTCAAATGCTTAAATTAAATATCCTCAAACTGTAACCAGAAGATATAAGCTCATACATCTCTCAGTCATCTTTTTTATCTCTCTTTCCTCCTTCTATTAGCTGGTGATATATCACCAATTTTACACCCCCCATCTCCCATAAAAATCATTCTGGTTAAGAACACATCACCTGCCTACAATGACTTTCCTTTAAATGAGCCCTATTGAGTGCACACTCTGTTTGTAACAAACTAAATTCTATACATGATCTTTTTTCAAATAACCTCCACCTTCTGGCAACAACAGACACATGACTTACATATTCAGACACTGCCTCAGTCCATTCACATGGTGGCCCATGCTTCACCCACTCCCCCAGTGGCCTTTCTGAAATATTGCTTTCTACTCAAGCAGAAACGTCCTTTGCCCGTATACTGTGCTCTTGGAGAGCACTAAGACAAATGGGAAAGGTCAGAACCTTGTCAAAATGCTGCTTCCCTCTGCTCACACCCTCTCAGTGTGAGTGTTAGTAAATACCAGCCTTTCAGATAAAGGGACCATCCAGTCATAGCTGAGGGCTATCTTGCTTGATCTCTATCTTGGTTGTTGGGGTGTCTCTGTAGCACTTCACATGATGACCAGATTATTGCACCCTGCATAGAGGACCCCAAACAATGATGAAACAGGATGTCTGTAATTTGATATTCTTTGTTGGTAAAAACATGTGTCATTAAACCTTGTTGGTAAAGTATTGACTTAAAGGGCTGCTATGTAAATGGCATTAACAAAAAGCCCATTCTCCTCTTGGAATGGCTTATTTCAGAACATTAGAGACAACCCGAACATGTCATTGTTCCCTGCCCACCATAAGGTCGCAGCTTAGTAGACGACCTCCTTCTCTCTATTACTTTACCATCCATCTCTATCCCCAGCCTCATGCAACAATTGTACATTTTTCAAAAAGTCAAATCTCCAGCTTTTAACCTTATTCTCCCAACTTTTACAGATGGTTTTATATCTATCTTCTTTTCTCTTCATTTTTGATCATATGATCAGATGAACCATTTTCTGTTCTCTGTCCTAAACAAAAAAATAATTTCCCATCCACAAACTCATTTACTATGTATAGGATCAGACCCATATCTATGGTATGTTTTGTCATTTCCGCAGTTGATGCCATATTGTGTTAGAAAGTGGGAACAAGTTTTGGGGAACTTTTTCAGATAAACAATGGTCTAAGATGCTATTAGTAATACACAATGCCTCCGTCAGTAGTCAGGTGCAGGAGGTCGGGTACAAGCTTCTATCCAGATGGTTCTGTATTCCTGTATTACTGCACATAATGTTTCCCTCTGTCCTGTCACACTGCTGGAGATGTGGAGACCACAGGAATACATTGTTCTATGTCTTTTGGGAATGTCCTAAGATCAGACACTGTTGGTAGACAGTTATCCTCTCATATAATGATATTACTGGTGATGTCATTTCCATTGATCCCACCTTGTTTATTGCTATGTTACAATAGCTTTAAGGTTGGAACATACAAGATTAGCCTCCTTATATACTTAGTAATACAGCATAGGGAGTAATTCCTGCTTTCCCTATTAAGCTATGTGTTGCTTAGTTTCATTTACACACATCTGATAATCACATATAAACAATGTATTCAGTCACTGTGTGTCTCCTACAGATGGATTCAGTAACAGAAATACCCCAGAGAGATGTCCCCGTCCTCTTTATTCACAGGATTGTACAGAGGAGAATCACAGTATCCCACAGAAGTATCAGGTAGATGGGACTTAGGGTCTCACCAAATACCAAAGTGACTTTTCACTATATGAAGATGTAATCAGACATTATTAAAGTGTTATCTTATTGCTTTGTGGTTTAATTAGGTTCAGTACCTGACTGACATTAAGGTAGAAGATATAGAGGGAGAAGAAGAGACGTATGTGAGGGGTGATCAGCAGTGTAAGGAGGAGGAAATCCCTACAGATATCAGCACAGGTCAGTAATAAACACTTATTACAGAAAAGAGTCACATATTCTCCTTGTTCAGTCACTCCAACAATCTCTTATTCTACATCCTCCTCTGTCAGTACAAACTAATGATGAACAAGTATTTGCCCAGTGGGGGAGTCAGGAGCCATCAGCCCCTATTAGACTCCTGCTCTCCTCCTCACATCATATCATTGTGCTACCAGCCCAGAGATCTGACCAGTCTCCTCCCCACAGTCTCTGGTGATTCTCATACATCAGGAGCCATCAGCCCCTATTAGACTCCTGCTCTCCTCCTCACATCATATCATTGTGCTACCAGCCCAGAGATCTGACCAGTCTCCTCCTCACACTCTGGTGATTCTCATACATCAGGAGCCATCAGCCTCTATTAGACTCCTGCTCTCCTCCTCACATCATATCATTGTGCTACCAGCCCAGAGATCTGACCAGTCTCCTCCCCACACTCTCTGGTGATTCTCATACATCAGGAGCCATCAGCCCCTATTAGACTCCTGCTCTCCTCCTCACATCATATCATTGTGCTACCAGCCCAGAGATCTGACCAGTCTGCTCCTCACACTCTGGTGATTCTCATACATCAGGAGCCATCAGCCCCTATTAGACTCCTGCTCTCCTCACATCATATCATTGTGCTACCAGCCCAGAGATCTGACCAGTCTCCTCCCCACACTCTCTGGTGATTCTCATACATCAGGAGCCATCAGCCCCTATTAGACTCATGCTCTCCTCACATCATATCATTGTGCTACCAGCCCAGAGATCTGACCAGTCTCCTCCTCACACTCTCTGGTGATTCTCATACATCAGGAGCCATCAGCCCCTATTAGACTCATGCTCTCCTCACATCATATCATTGTGCTACCAGCCCAGAGATCTGACCAGTCTCCTCCCCACACTCTCTGGTGATTCTCATACATCAGGAGCCATCAGCCCCTATTAGACTCATGCTCTCCTCACATCATATCATTGTGCTACCAGCCCAGAGATCTGACCAGTCTCCTCCCCACACTCTCTGGTGATTCTCATACATCAGGAGCCATCAGCCCCTATTAGACACCTGCTCTCCTCCTCACATCATATCATTGTGCTACCAGCCCAGAGATCTGACCAGTCTCCTCCTCACACTCTGGTGATTCTCATACATCAGGAGCCATCAGCCCCTATTAGACACCTGCTCTCCTCCTCACATCATATCATTGTGCTACCAGCCCAGAGATCTGACCAGTCTTCTCCTCACACTCTGGTGATTCTCATACATCAGTACAAGGGGCGTCATCATAGTGATTCCATCACTGATCAGTGGGGTGAGACCTGTGTGACATTGCCCATTATCCTCCCTGTGTACTACCACATGTGACATTATCCATGTTTTCTTTTGCAACCTATGGACAGTGACATGCTGCTAATTTAGTCCACATCTACTCTGCTTCCAAGACTCCAGTGTACATGTGTGAGAGCAGTGTCTGGATTGGCATTTTGGTTGGATAATGTCACTGGCTAATGATGCTGGTTGGACAATGTGTATACTTGGGAAATATTACTCACCAATATGGTGCAGTCTGCATGTCACTGTGGCTGGGTCTATACAATGTGCTTGGTAATGTGTTTGTGTTAATTTATTTGTAAGTTTTATTTTACATGGTTGGAGAATCACAAATACAGTCCACATAGAAGTAAGCAACCAGGAATCTTTAAGACGTGTAAGGGGAAAAGGAGGAGAAACAGAAGATGCAGAGGAGCAAGAAGAACAGAAGAAAGTGAAGAGAGGAGGGGGGCTTGGGGGAGAGGATGGGCAGGGGTTGATTTATGTGGATGAGGACTTAGTGGAAGAGCACTAGTTTGCGGATTCTAGGGCCAAGACCTTGAAAACCTTGAGCCAGGGTTTGGTTTAGAGGTTATTAAGCAGGGGTTGTTTTTTTTTTAAAAAAAAGTTCCATGAGGCCTTCTGTGGATGAATATAGATTATAGAAGAGTTTCTCATCATGTGTTGCGTTTCATATGTGTACCCTACGTGGTTGCACACCATCATGGTGGTAGGATGACGTTTCTTCTATGAGGTCACTTTTTGATATGTCGCAGCACTTGCAGTATATCGGAGCAGTTTGAGAGCGTGCTTGGGGAAGTCTGAGATGGGCAAGGGGAGCAAAATATCTTTAGGATCGATAAATTAATAACATTGGGAGCCAGGGAGAGAACTTTCTTCCAGGTAGGCTGAAGTCTAGAACAGCTCCACCAGAGTTTCTCCAACAAGCGTCTGATGCATCTGGGAAGATGCTGCGGAGCCTGGAACATAGTACCACCAATAGAGACAGATATGTCAGACATCCTGTTACAGCAAATCAATTAGTAAAGAGGAATAGGCAAGGTTCTTGTATTACAATATAAATCATAGAGATTACAGGATATAGAGAAATAACTTCTTATTTCTCTATATACTATTATCTCTATTATTTATATTGTAATAGAAGCGCCTGAATACGTGGTCTTATACTGGGGCCAGATAAATTGCATCACCAATGGGATTCTGATGTGCAAAATCTGGAAATATATAATAATCTTTGAAGGATGTTCATCATTATCAAGGTGATTCGACCAATTCATAGTCCACTGCATGAGGCCAGATCTTTTTTTAATGCGGTTGATGAGGGGGAAGGTATGTAGCTTTATTGAGGTACAACTTCTCATTAAGTATAATGAGGTTGGGTTTTATTTTAAGGTAGCCACAGTGCACAATGCCACCCAGAATGCAGACTTTGGTGAGTAATATTTCCCAAGCATACACATTACCCAGCTAGCATTATATGACAGGAACCTCATTCATCATCATAATCATTTATTTATAAAGCGCCAGCGCTTTACAATTGGGAAGTAGCACAGTAATAAAACAATACTGGTAATACAAAACAGACAGATAAGAAGGTCCTGCTCGCAAGCTTTCAATCTCATTACCCAGTGACATTGTCTAGCCTCGATTCCCATCCAGACACTGCCCTCACGCACTGGAGCCTTGGAGTAGACATAGGCTAAATTACCAGCGTTTCCTGTCCCCTGCAGTCTTGCTGTTTCATTCATAGTTGAAATTAAACACCTGAACATCTTAAATTCACTAATAGTATGATAATTTTGCTGTCCAGTGTAAAACTTTATGTATATTTCTATATATTTATTTCCAGCAGATCAACGCAAAATCAGGGATACAGCGGAGGGATATCTAATTTTGGATCCAAATTTTAAAATCAAAGATAACATCACACAGGATTCTACAGGAGTAAACCTTACCATCCTAAATACACATACAGTTTCTCTCCGCGCAGATACATCATCTGATCCCTCTAATCATGAGGAATGTTCACCTGATAACTCCTGTATTGTTACAAATAGTACAGCTCATACAGGTGACAAAATATTTCCCTGTTCTGAATGTGGTAAAAGTTTTATACATCAGTCAGTATTTGTTAGACATAAGAGAACTCACACAAATAAGAGACCATTTGCTTGTTCTGAGTGTGGAAAATGTTTTGCACAGAAATCACATCTTGTGGAACATCAAAGAACTCACACAGGTGAGAAACCATTTCTGTGTTCTGAGTGTGGGAAATATTTTACACAGAAGTCTGGTCTTGTTAAACATCAGATAACCCACACAGGTAAGAAACCATTTCCATGCTCTGAGTGTGGGAAATGTTTTCCATATAAATCACATCTTATTATACATCAGAAGACTCACATAGGTGAGAAACCATTTCCATGTTCTGAGTGCGATAAATGTTTTTTACATAAATCACATCTTGTTAATCATCAGCTAAAACACACAGGAGAGAAACCATTTCCATGTTCTGAGTGTGGGAAATGTTTTACACATAAATCATCTCTTGTTAATCATCAGATAAAACACACAGGAGAGAAACCATTTCCTTGTTCTGAGTGTGGGAAATGTTTTACACTGAAATCATCTTTTCTTACACATCAGAGAACTCACAAAAGTGAAAAACGATCTTCATGTTCTGTGTGTGGGAAATGTTTTCCATATAAATCACATCTTGTTAGACATCAGAGAACTCACACAGGTGAGAAACCATTTCCATGTTCTGAGTGTGGGAAATGCTTTCCACAGAAATCACAACTTGTTAGACATCAAAGAACTCACACAGGTGAGAAACCATTTCCATGTTCTGATTGTGGGAAATGTTTTACATATAAATCAGTTCTTAGTATACATCAGAAAATGCACACAGGAGAAAAGCAAATTCAATGAGCTAATAGACATGAAACACATTTGTATCAACATGTTAAAAATTGTAAAAATGTCTATTTTTAAGATGTAACTTCTAAAAATAGATATGAATACATTTATAGAGTGTATTCTCAAAGCTATTCTGGCATCACGGCAATGGGATCTAAGTATAATGTGGGAACTAAGACACTAATACAATAGTTATTTACTAAACTGTGGACCCAGAGTGAAAACACAGTTTTGTGATGTTATGTAGCAGGTTTGTTTTACAAATGATTTTGTACATTTATACAAGTACATGTTAGTTAGTGGGTCAAGATGCATCTGCAGGGGTGTAAAACTTTGCCTCCACTTATGGGAGGTGCTAAGCAGATGCGGTTGTTCCTTTGTGAACGTGGTCTAGGTGCACTTATGCACATTGTATTGTACCAGCATGTAAAATCACGGATCCTCCCCCTCTGCAAAAGGACTCGAAATGTACACATTCTAAGAGATGGTGGAGGCAGGCCTCAACTTATATTTTTAATACACCGTCTTTTGTTCGCAAGAATTAAAAACAGTCAAACACACGAATGGGACAAATAGTAAATAACATTCCCTATATAGTCTCACTAATGATTTAAGACATAATGAGGCTTGATTGGGTAGTATTTATTTGCGGGGAAGGAGAAGGAAATGTTGACATTAATGAAGAGGGTCTTTTTAATATAATAGGCAGGATTTTGAGGTGTAGATTTTGCCCTTAGTTCTCACTTTGACAGAGGCAGTTCCCGAAGCTAGACCAATAAATAGGTACATTTATGTGATATTAAATACTTTGTGGGGCTGCATTTTTTTCCAGTTTGTAAATTACTCCAGTGGATCCAGTAATTGTCTCGTTGGGTTTCCCTGATAAATAGTTTCCTTGTCACCTTTCATTATCTGGATGTCTTGTATCTTCTGGATAGTAAGAAGCCATATATCCTCCTCTTTGGACTTGATTCCGAATGTTTTATTACAGAGTAGTTGGACATATGTGGATGGAGACTCCTTGAAAGAATATGATTTAAGAAAATTGTAAGACTAGATGCACGAAAACAGACATCATGCACGACAAAGAGGACAGCTCTACCTCTATTAATAACATTCAAAAGCACAAATTCAGTGAGTGTCTTAAAAGATGAAATCGCCACCACACTTAGCTATGGGTGATGTGAGACAGATACACATATATCTCACAGTGACGTGCCATTATTTAGCATTGTACCACAGCTGTATAGCACTAAATGTAGGATGGTTCTTCTAACAATTACAGTTTAACACACAGTGGAGGCAGCCAGTGACATCACCAAGGTAATGGCTGCCTCCACAATGATAATTGTGCATTCATTGATGTGAATCTTATAGTTTCCACTCTTTCTATGCAAGTTAAAGGACATTGCGGGCCTCTGTTGTATAATACCTAATATAGTGTGTACTGCAGACTGCACTGTGACTAATGGAATATTATTTGTGTTCAGTTTGATTTTATTTTGAATCTTTACTTTTTATTTGTAATATAGTCAATAAGTAGTTTAATAATTAATTTAATAAAATCTATAGTTTCCAACCAAACTGACTTCTTGTTTTTCTTAAGGTCATTTAAACAAAAGGAAAAGAGAATGAAGGAAGGGTGCAGCTTACAAGGGGATAGACTGTATAAAGTATAGCAAGTCCAGCTGGGCTTGCCTTGCCTTGTCATGCCACCGTATCCTTTTTGTATCCCAAATGTGCCCTCTAACCGCAGTAGGAGGGGTTTATGCTGCTGCCACCACTACTAGGTTCCTAGCGGTACATAGAACCGCGTCCTTCTGGGTAACTCTCGCTGCTAGTGTACCCCCTTGCTGGTACAGCTGGGCTGGTATCCCTGACCACTTGCCTTCAAATAAGGGATGCTGTTCCCCCTGGCCTATCACAATGGCCAGAGCTGCAGGTAGCGGACAGAGCGTTGGTACTAGTTGCTGGGTCCAAACCTCAGAACAGCTGGATAATGGATTAGATTGGTCTAATCTGTAGGTCACAGGAATTACAGCAGGTAAGTAGCAGTCAAAGCAGGTTCCTTAAGCAGTGACGTTTTATTAGCTCAGGACAGTTACATACACTAGTTTGAGGTGCTAGTGATATCCACAATGGTACAGATGGAATAATACATTTCAGTGTAACACAATGCTCTTTAAATACAGTTTTGGGACACTAGCTTGGCAGGAGGTAATACAGCCTCCTACCCCTGTAACAAATTCATATTGATGCAGCCTACACATGAATCAGTCTGGAGGGGTTAACACCTTTTTATATTGCTGCTATTGACTGGGGGTGTACTTCCCCCCGTTCACAAGCTGCCATGGAGAGGGAGGCTCAGCCCAATCTCTCTGGTGCCAGTCTGTCTGAGGCAGGAGATTTATCTTTTAAATCTCCCTTCTAAAATACTTCCAGGGACCCTGCATCAGGGTCTGCCTCTCCCCCTGGCTGAAAAGAGTACAAGGGGGAAACCAGCCAGATCCCGGGGCAGCAGTCCCTGCACTGCCGCTACATGAATCTCTTTGAGCTCCAGTATGCGGCTTAGCCTGGGACTCCCAGGAGGCGCTGCACCTCCTGGATCTATTTGATTCCAGGAGGCTAGTGTGTAAGACCCTTGGACAGCCACTGAAGCTGGCTGCCGGGGGGTGAAGGATCCAGGGCTACTCCTGCAGCCCCTGCTGGAGCACCACGGACAGGTAAGTGCATTTCTTTATTATACATTTCATTCATTTTGTATACAGTCTGCACATATACACACATTTTAACCTAGGCGTCAGGATTTAAACTTTTTAGCACTGCACGCCGGTTAACTACTGGCGCTGCAGCGCCTACACAGTACACATTTAAATGATATACATTTAACATACATATTTTGTACTTTTTATATTTATACATTACACATAGTTGCAGCCTTTCAGCACTGCATGCTGGTTAACTGCCGGCACCGCAGCGCCCCCACATTACTTAACTTCATTTATTTAAATACCTTTATAAACACACATTTCCTCTCCTCGGCGCCTCGCACCAGGGTTTAACCCCTTTCATGCTGTGGCGCCGGGTACTACCTTCCCAGCGCCGCAGTGCACACTGTAAACTACATTTCTGTTTAAAGCTTGGACATTCTTGAACACTCCCTTTATGCATGTGGCGCCGTTGCTTTAACCCAGGAGGGTTAGTACCTGGCACCGGAGCTACAGTTCAAGGACTCGGGGATGAAGCCACATGGTGATGCTGTGCTCAAGACTTCTCTTGCTGAATTCCAATGCTACATGTACGATTGTTTAGACAGTTCTGTCACTGCCATTCTAAATTAGAGCTGCGACCTAACTTGCACGCGAGGCTTCATATTACGTATTGCACTTTGAAATAAGTAAGAATAAAAATAAATAATTATTCTTACTTATTTTTATATTTATAGACAGGTGTGACCATTATGATTCCCTGTAACTAAGTATAAATCCAGATAAATGTTGGTGTTCAATGTGCAATACTTCATATGAAGCCTCCAATAAAACTATTACGTCATGAGTTGTAGATCTTCCACTTTAGCATTGTCTCCTCTTAAGATTTACATAGTGAGATTTATGTATATATTGTGGTTTACTTTATTATCATTCCTTTTTATACCGCTGTATCTTTTTTTAAAATATGAGGTTACATTGTATTCTTGACAAGTGATTTTTGTGATTTCCACTGCATTTTGTTTAAAGTGTGGAGTTAGATCCACTGGGGAATTATTCTAAGTGCTTATTGAATTTGTTTTTCTGTGTGTTTATTAAGTGTCTTTTTTCTGTTAGAGCTAGTGGGTGTGGTTAAATTGCATTAGTTGATACAGCTGGTTAGTGCAAGCTCTATTTAACAGGAGGTGGTTAGTGATGTCATTGAGCTTGGAATTTCAAGTGCTTTTTGTTTAAAGTGAGGAGTTGAATCCAGGAAGGAGATTAATCTTGTAAGGGGCTAGCAAAGGTTAGTACTCTCAAGTTCACTGTAGGCTATAAGAAGTTAGGTTAGCCATAATAAGATGAGTGGTAGCAGGCTTGATGATCTCACTCAATGCATATCTTGTCATATGTATGCACACTTGGAGCAAGTGTTCCAAGGTTTATACCTCTGAGAAATGTGAGCAATTGGTCTCTTTGGAAGCCCAGGTAACTGATCTAAAGCAGACCATTGCAACATTGAGAGACATTGCCAACCTGGAGCAGAGTTTACAGCTCACCATTGATGCGTTAGCTGAGCAGGGTGGAGCAGAGACAGAGGAGGATGCACAGGTAGGCAGCTGGGTAACAGTTACTAGGGGTAGCAGAGGGAGGAAGAGGCAGGCCAGTTCTGAGCTAGGCAATCCCAGCAGATTTGCCAGATTGGATGAAGATACTGTGGAAGGCAGTTCAGAATTGGTAGAGTTGGGTGAGACTGCTTCCTCTAGCAACCAGGGGAACAGTCTCTCCAGCATAGAAGGGACCAAAGTTACTCAGGGACCCAGGCAGATTGTGGTGGTAGGGGATTCAATTATTAGGAAGGTAGATAGGGCAATCTTTTACCTGGACCGTGCACGCTGAACAGTGTGTTGTCTCCCTGGTGCTTGGGCTCGGTGTGGACAGATTGTTGGGAATGACCCGGCGGTTTTGGTGCATGTTGGCACCAATGACTGAGTTCGAGGAAGATAGAGTGTCCTAAAGAATGATTTCAGGGACATAGGTCGCAAACTTAAGGCAAGGACATCCAAGGTAGTATATTTGGAAATATTACCTGTGCCACGCGCTAGTCCAGGGAGGCAGCGGGAGATTAGGGAGGTTAATGCGTGGCTAAAAGATTGGTGTAGGAAGGAGGGTTTTGGATTCTTAGAGTAGTGGGCTGATTTCTCGGTCAGTTGCCATCTTTATTGTCGTGATGGATTGCACCTGAATAAGGAGGGGGCTGCAGTGCTAGGGGAGAGGATGGTTAGAAGGTTGGAGGAGATTTTAAACTAGGCTTCGGGGGGAAGGGCCAAGCAAGTATTTATGAGACTAACATTGAAAGTAGTAAGGAGTAATTTAACAAGAGTCAAGGGGGTGGAGACGGGGGAAAGGGAAGCATAGCCGATAAGGAGAGGCCCTTTTTAAAGCAAAAAGAAATACCTAAGGGAGGCAATAGACTTAAGTGTATGCTTGCAAATGCGAGAAGCCTGACAGGTAAATTGGGGGAGTTAGAACTAGTAGCAATGAATGAGCAGTATGATATTATAGGTATTACTGAGACCTGGTGGGATGATACACATGACTGGGCAGTCAACTTGGAAGGCTATTTTCTCTTCAGGAGGGATAGGGTAAATAAAAGGGGAGGAGGAGTATATCTTTATATTAAGCCAGAGTTAATACCAATTATTCAGAAAGCTATTTACAAAAGAATATTGGTGATAATATAGAGGCATTGTGGGTGGAAATCTCTAGTGGAGGAAAAAGTTCAGAGAAGTTGCTGATAGGGATATGCTATAAACCGCCAGATATTAGTACGATTGAGGAAGCCCAACTTCTACAGCATATTGAAAAGGCTACACAACTAGGTCAAATTTTAATTACGGAGGATTTTAATTATCTGGACATTGATTGGAGTACTGAGACCTGCGGTACAGCTAAGGGAAATAGGTTTCTGAGCACGCTAAAAGACCATTACATGTCCCAATTATTAGAAGAGCCAACTCGAAACTGGTATATACTGGACCTAGTAATAACAAATAATGTACACGTAATATCAAATATTCAAGTAAGGGAGCACTTGGGAAACAGTGATCATAATATGGTCTCATTTGAAATTAGTTTCCAGAAGCAACGGTATAAGGGATCAACTAGTATTTTAAACTTTAGAAAGGCAAATTTTAATATGCTAAAGGAGTCTATAAAGTAGGCATAGACTTTTTGAAGAGAAAAATATGGAAGAAAAGTGGGCTGTCTTTAAAATGTTGTTGGATACATAAATGTTAAGTTCATTCCTATGGGAAATAAATGTAAAAGAATTAAGTCTAAACCAATGTGGCTAAATAAAAAGGTAAGGGAAGAAATGCAAAGGAAGAAGCGTACATTTAAATTGTTTAAGTCTGAAGGGTCAGAGGAGTCCTTCCATAGGTACAAGGAATGCAATAAAACATGCAAAAGGAAATTAGATTGGCTAAATTAGAAAATTAAAAACAAGCTGCAAAAGAAAGTAGGACAAACCCTAAAATGTTTTTTAAGTATATAAATGGCAAAAGGATTAAAATATACAATATAGGACCCCTAAGAAGTGAGATGGGTGAATTAATAAATAATACTAAGGAAAAAGCAGAGGTATTAAACACATTCTTTTCTTAAGTATTTACTAGAGAGGAACAAATGGTAGGAGTAATAAATAAAAACGCAAATGAAGCTGTACCATTAATTAATACTTGGCTGACAAAGGAAGAAGTCCAAAGGTGACTGAAGAATATTAAGATAAAAAAAGATCCAGGTCCAGATGGACTTCACCCAAGGGTTCTTATGGAGCTAAACTCAGAAATAGCTAGACCGCTATTCTTAATTTTCATAGATTCAATCTCATCAGGCGCAGTACCAAGGGATTGGTGAATAGCAGATGTGGTGCCGTTGTTTATAAAGGGGATGAGATGACAACCAAGGAATTATAGACCTGTAAACCTGACATCAATAGTGGGAAACTACTGGAAGGTATATTAAGGGATAGTATTCAAAATTACTTGGTGTGCAATAAGATTATTAGTGGGGATCAGCATGGTTTTGTGAGGGGTAGGTCATGTCAAACTAATCTAATTAGTTTCTATGAGGAAGTTAGTGGGAACTTAGACCAGGGCAGCACAGTAGATGTGGTCTACTTAGATTTTGCAAAGGCCTTTGATACAATACCACACAAAAGGTTGATTTACAAAATAAGGGAACTGGGTCTAGGAAGCAACATTTGTACTTGAGTCGAAAACTGGTTAGAGAATAGGGAACAGAGAGTTGTGATAAATGGAACATTTCTAATTGGTCAAAAGTCTTAAGTGGAGTTCCTCAAGGTTCCGTGCTGGGGCCACTGCTTTTTAATATATTTTTTAATGACCTTGGTGATGGTTTAGAGAGTAAAGTTTCTATTTTTGCAGATGACACTAAACTCTGTAAGGTAATAAAATCAGAGCAAGATGTAGCTTCTCTACAGAGGGACTTAAATAAACTGGAGGATTGGGCGGCTAAATGGAATATGAGGTTTAACACAGATAAATGTAAGGTTATGCATTCAGGGATCAAAAACAAGAATGCAATCTATAAATTAAATGGAATTAATTTAGGAGAATCTATAATGGAAAAGGATTTGGGAGTGCTCGTAGACAGTAGACTTAGCAATAGTGCTCAATGTCAAGCAGCAGCTGCAAGGGCAAACAAAGTATTGGCATGCATAAAAAGGGGCATAGATGCAAGGGAAGACAGTGTAATTTTGCCACTGTATAAATCGTTGGTAAGAGCTCATCTTGAATATGCAGTACAGTTCTGGGCGCCACTCTATAAAAAAGATATTTTGGAACTAGAAAGGGTTCAGAGAAGGGCGACAAAATTGATAAAGCGTATGGAGTCATTAAGTTATGAGGAAAGGTTAGCCAGTTTAGGCATGTTTACTTTAGAAAAGAGGTGTCTAAGAGGGGATATGATTACTATGTACAAATACATTAGGGGTCAATACAGAGAACTTTCATGGGAACTTTTTACCCCAAGAACTATACACAGGTCACGTTACTCCCTAAGGTTAGAGGAGAGGAAATTTCACAACCAGCAAAGGAAGGGGTTCTTTACAGTAAGGGCAGTCAAGATATGGAATTCATTACCAGGGAAGGTTGTGATGGCAGATTCAATAGATATGTTTAAGAAAGGATTAGACAAAAGTCTATTGGAAAAGTGTATCCAGGGATACGACTGTTAATTAAAATGAAGGATAATAGTGGATATAATGAAAATATAGGACTACAATATTGGGTTTGGAGGGATTTTCCCAATTGAAACAGATTGGCGGTTGCTTAATCTGGATCAATTTTCAAATATAAGTGCAGGATCGCAGGAGATCCAAAATAGGTTGAACTTGATGAACTGGTGTTTTTTTTCAACCACATCCGTGGGTAATTATATTTAATTACGTGTAATAACTTCAGGTGTGTGACTGCATTACTGGGCTAGTGCACAGCATATAAACGAGGTTAGAAGCGATCACTCCATTTCTCTCGTGACGTTGCATTCACACAATGAAACGCGTAAGCTGATATGATAGACTGCTGCTTCTTGATACACAAGCTTTACACTTTATGCAAGCTGCAAGCAACAACCTATATACATAGCCTGCAACAAGGTGGATATTGGGAATAGAAACTTTTTTGCTTGGAGATACGGATCCCACATTGTTTACCAGCATTTATTGAGATGATGCTATAACAGTTAGTGCAATTGAAGTACTATCCAAAGTGCGTTATTCCTAATTCTGGGACTATTGTACATGGGAGGACATTACAACACAAATTATTATTTTTGTAAGTATCTGCTTAGCAGTGATCTGTGTACTCCTGTTAAAGAGTTGGGACCGAATTTTCTTGCAATACATGAATCCTTTCCATCTTGATCACAATTTGAGCCAGCTATAACTTACTAAAGAGTCATTGATTGGCTGTCATGTATCTCTGACCTGCACCAAGAGTGTGTTAACACCAAAGAACTAATCACGTCACCTAAAGTCTGATATTCCACCACATCACAGAGTCTTACCCCTGCAGTATGTACAAAACCGGATTGTGGTAGCCGTCTGCGCTCAATTACATCTATTACAAAGATCATTTTTTCTTAGGAGCATAATGTGATCTATTGGATTTGACACGTAAGAAACATTATGGCTGGATGCTTGCTGTGAATTTCTTTGATTTCAAAACAATTATCAGCTGTAATGGATGACTCACATAGCAACGTTTCAAGTGAGCAGTCTTTTTCTATCAACATTAATCTTGCTGACCAAATTGTATAGTGCTTGAGTGTCTTTGTTTTTAAATATTCATAGATGTAAGGGAGCTCACAATTATATTGTTTTTTTTAGATTTGAATGCATCATTATAGAAGTTCATCATCATCATCATCATCATCATTTATTTATATAGCGCCACTAATTCCGCAGCGCTGTACAGAGAACTCATTCACATCAGTCCCTGCCCCATTGGAGCTTACAGTCTAAATTCCCTAATATAGACACACACAGACAGAGAGGGGGACAGACAGACAGAGAGGGAGACAAGGGTCAATTTTGATGGCAGCCAATTAGCCTATCAGTATGTTTTTGGAGTGTGGGAGGAAACCGGAGCACCCGGAGGAAACCCACGCAAACACAGGGAGAACATACAAACTCCACACAGATAAGGCCATGGCCGGGAATTGAACTCATGACCCCAGCGCTGTGAGGCAGAAGTGCTAACCACTAGGCCACTGTGCTTAAATAGTCATTAAATAGTCATTAAATTGTCATTAAATAGTTTTTTATATATATTGTGAAAAGCGTGCAAACAGATGGCTCCTCACACAGGTTTTCTGAAGCACTTTGATGTTTATTTACTTGTGAGGATGGATAAACAGTCTTGGCAGTGTCTTCAGCAAACAAATGAAACATTCACAGCAATAAACATAATCCAATAGCCCTCAACTCTGGCTATAACAGCTAGGTCCCTAACTAGTCACTGGCCACTTCTTGGCAGCAGTCTCCCACCCACAACACAAGATAGCTATTTATGCCTCCTCCCCAACACTGCTCTAGCTGATTCCTTGATTGATTAGACCCAGATGCTTCACCTGGTCTGCTGTGCTGTGTGTGTGTGTGTTCGTGCAAATTTAACCCTCTCTGCATCTACAGGCCGTGGTTTCCCAGGGAAATCATCACTCTTTCCTCCACTAGAAGGTGGAAAAGTATTGCCACAATATATATATATATATATATATATATATATATATATATATATATATATATATATAAAAAAGAGAGAGAAGCGCCAAACATAGTGTGATAACATCAAATGAGAGTCAAAGCCAAAAAACATTCAAATTGGCCTCACAGCAGAGATATGTCATATAATAACTCTTTTGAGGAAAATTTCCCTGAGAATTCAAACTCCTTCTTGTGTAAATTGCACCTTATACTCAGTGGATTTTATACCAAATGACATAACAGAAAATGCAGAGCGTTCATGATAAATGTGACACATTCATAGGATATATTCCAATTTAATCAAAGCTAAATCCATAAAAGACAATAAAATGCCCGTACATCGGGTAAAATAAAACAAGCTTATCTGTGTAGGTAACGCTTGTAACGGTCCATAGAAGCCTCTCTGGCTGCAGATAACAGGAACCTCCTTCTCATCAGGCCACTAAACAAATTAAAATTCTACCAATATCTTGGTCTGACCATGATCCTGTGTTGTGGACGTGGCATAGAGACCGACCCTACGATCCTCCTAGGCCCTGGCGCATGCCAGCATATTTATTGACACTTCTGGAAGCTAAGTTAGACCTCAAGAACGCTCTCCATCAATACTGTCAAAATAATGCCCCGGAGGACACTAATATTTTTAATTTCTGGTGTGCTCTGAAAGCAGTATTGAGGGGAGTGGCGATTCAGACTGGTGCCCGATTAAAAACAGCTAATGCATATTGCCAAACGGAGCTAGAATTAAAATTACAAACCTTAGAATCCCAAAATAAGCAACGCCCTTCTACTGAACTAAAGAATGAACTGACACTGGTCCGAGGTCAACTTCAGAAACTGTTGATTGCCAAAACACAAGCTTTGACTAAACTTAGGCAAAAATTCTATGTTGCAGGGAACAGAGCGGGGAAGCTTTTGGCGAGAAAGTGTAGGGGTCAACGAGCTAAACATAGAATTAAACATCTAGTGGACAAAAAGTATCTAATCCTAAAAGTATAGCGAATGTTTGTTCAGTACTATGCTAAACTCTATAATTTGAAAGAGGATAGCCTATTGCATCAACCGTCTCCGGCAGACATAGATGGTTTTTTAAATAGCTTGCATATCCCTAAAGTAGACCCGGAGACTGCAAAATCCCTATCTGTCCCCTGGTCCCAAGCTGAAATACAAACAGTTATTAAAACCTACCAAGAGACAAAGCCCCTGGCCCTGACGGTTATATCAATAGCTTTTATGTTATGTTCCAGGAAGACCTCCTCCCAATATTAGAGCAACTATTTAACGCAGGGACAACACATGGGTCATTTCCCTCTGAAATGTTAGAATCTCGAATCGTCGCTATACCCAAGCCGGGGAAGGACCCAGCTTCATGTCTCAATTATAGGCCAATCGCCCTTCTGAATTCTGACATTAAAATATATGCTAAACTGATAGCAAACAGGCTTAACGGACTTCTCCCGAATTTGATCCACCCAGACCAGGTGGGATTTGTTCAGGGGCGGCAGGCCTCGGATAATACAAGAAGAGTGCTCAATATTATAGAATGGTTCTCAGAGGCCCAGTCTGAGCTGTTAGTCCTCTCCCTCGATGCCGAGAAGGCATTTGATAGACTACATTGGGGCTACATGGAGGGGGCCCTTCTCCGGTTTGGATTCCATGGCGACTTTGTGAGGGCTATTTTGGCCTTATATTCCCACTCATCGGCTAGATTGTTTAGCAACGGTTTCCTGTCGGATAGATTCACGATCACAAACGGAACTCGACAGGGCTGTCCCTTATCCCCGTTGATATTTGTCTTGGCAATGGAACCCCTTGCCATATCCATTAGATCCTCACATCTGTTTCCTGGTGCTACTGTTAAAAATACCTTGCATAAAATATGTCTATTTGCAGATGACGTTTTGCTTTTTGTAACTGACCCGGGGACTTCGTTGCCGACCCTTCATAATATTTTAGATATATATAGCCGAGCTTCATACTATAAGCTAAACTCCACTAAATCAGAAGCTCTCCCAATAAATATTACCCAGGAGAAGGTGCAACTCCTTAAAATATCCTTTCGTTACTCATGGAAGATGTCAGCACTGAAATATTTTGGGTATTCAGATTACTCCTTCATTGGAAAATACGATTAATCTTAATTTTTCATCTTTAACTCTCCAACTTTCAACTCTAAGTAAATCCTGGGTTTGCAGCGAGGTCTCCTGGTTGGGAAGGATTGCAGCCTTCAAGATGATGTTGCTCCCAAAAATGATGTATTTATTCCGTACTATTCCTGTTTGTATCCCCAAATCTTTATTAGATAAATTACATTCGGTTATGATATTATACATTTGGAAGCTCAAACTTCCACGAATAGCCAGTTCTCAGATGTATTTGCCTAAACAACAGGCAGGTTTGGCATTACCAGACTTGAATAGATATCATGCGGCTTGTTTACTTTCTCAGCTTCTTGACTGGTGACTTCCGATGCACCAAAAACCATGGGTGGACCTGGAGAAAGCTCTTAACCCGCATTTCCCATTAGTAGATTTGATCTGGGTTCCAAAAAATTGGCGCCCTGTAAATGCCCAATTACCAAAGACAACTAGGGACTCCCTGGTGGTGTGGGACAAAATGTTAAATGCTAATTCTATGAATATGGTCACGACAAAAAATATCACTTTAGCCGCAGTGGCTAATTTAATTCCCAATTTAAATCTCAGCCTTTGGGTATCAAACGGAATAACCTCATTTTCTAAATTACTAGACGATCAGAGTTTACTATCTTTTACACAAATAAAGGAAAAATTTCACCTCCCTTCCCAGGAATTTTATAAATACCTGCAGCTCAGACACTGGTTCAACTCCCTTCCCAGACTAGGTCTACCTATTACAACTCCTCCGCCCTTGCTGTTCACTAAATTAACAAAAGGAGATAATAGAGCCAGCATTACCTTCTGGTACCGCTATACCCTCCCCTCTACATCAGAAAATAAAACCAAAATACAATTGCAGTGGGAATCTGACCTGCAACTAGAGTTGGAAAGTGAAGAATGGGAAGCCATTTTCACAAACTCGTTCCGAATGTCCAAATGTATAAATCACACAGAAATGATGATAAAATTAATTAATAGATTGTATCTTACCCCAACAAGACTTCATAAAATGTGGCCTTCCCAGTCGAAACTCTGCTGGCGGCAATGCAATATACCAGGGCAGGGCCGGACTGGGACTAAGAATCAGCCCTGCATTTAAATTACACAGGCCCACCTGAGGCCCAGTAGGAAAGAAATTGTGTGCCGCCGCACAGCGGCGGCGCCGAAAAGGGCGTGGCCACATTGTGGTGTGGGTGTGGCCAACATGGGGCATTGATACATACATTATAATAAAACATTACATTTATCACACCCTCCCATCCACATCACGCCATCTCCCCAGACACATTATGACACCCCCAGCCCACTGTACTTATCTATGCTTCTGGTGCTGCTGACATCCATCAGCATAGAGTGAGCAGGGAAGCTCTTAGTCTCACGAGATTACCACATCTTGTGAGACTTAGAGCTCCTCGGCTTGCTCTGCAGGCTGTGTCCTGTCCAGGGACTGGGAGCAGCTATCCGCTCATTCCTCCTAACCAGAGCTGGATTAACGCTCGGTGGGCACGGGGTATTTAAGACAGGGGGTCCCTATTATGTAACATGGTTATCATATTAGACAAAATGTTAGACAAATACACAGGCAATACTGTGTGCAATACTGTTAGTTGCATGCAGCTTTGCCTTCACAAGCAGTACAGTGTGAAGTGGGACTTACCTCCCAACTGTCCTTGTAGTCGGACCAAATCTCACTAAACGAGACAGTCACCAAAATTTGGGAATTCCCCACCAGTGTTCTTGTCACTTTCACCACCTGTGGCTGCTGGTGTCTTTAGTAGCTGCTTGTCTGGATCCTCGAATGCTGGAGGCCCTATTTTGAAAAAAAAAATGGGTACATGTAATTTAGAAACCTCCAACCAGCCCTGGGGGTAAATGTATCATACCCCGGTTTTCTCAACTCGCGGGAGATCGTAGTCTTCGCAGCTTAAATTTAAAGCGGCGCTGCCTTGTAAAGGGAGGTTTCCCTTTACAAGGCAGCGCCGCTTTAAATTTAAGCTGCGAAGATGCCGATCTCCCGCGAGTTGAGAAAACCGGGGTATGACACATTTACCCCCCGGTGTTTAATCAATGCAACCCATGTTTTATAATTAGGCCTCCCTCCAGACTAAACATTAAAATACTAGCATTCACGTTTAATAAACTTATATACCTCCCTCCAAACAACCCCAACAATAAATTAAATCGCATTTACGTTTAAGAAATATACCTATTTCCCACAACCATCACTGTCATTAAATAATTCCTATTCACATTTAAAAATAGACGTTATTTTTTTCCCAAACAGCCCCACTTTCAATTAATAGCCCCCAAAACATATTATGCCACAATAGTGCCCCAGTTCGTACAATAGTACGCCCAAATGATATTTGTCTCTTATTTCCCCCCCCAGTGGCATACTGTTTCTTATTATTCCCCCCTTCCCCGAGTGGCATACTGTCATGTCTCTTATCCCCCCCCCCAGTGGCATACTGTCATGTCTCTTATTCCCCCCCCCAGTGGCATACTGTTTCTTATTACCCCCCCCCCCCAAATGGCATACTGTCTTGTGTCTCATTTCCCCCCCCCAGTGACATACTGTTTCTTATTATTCCCCCCCCCCTCCCCGAGTGACATACTGTCATGTCTCTTATTCCCTCCCCCCCCAGTGACATACTGTTTCTTATTATCCCCCCCCCCAGTGGCATACTGTCTTGTCTCTTATTTCCCCCACCGTGGCATCCTTTCACTTCTCCCCATTTTCTATGTACAATCCTCCTCCCCCCCTTTATTGTACTCACCTGCATGTCTCTACTCGTTTCCGCTGTCGTCTGCCTTTTTCTGCTGTCCGCTCCTCTGACAGCTGCAGGACCCGGCCAGGACATGTAGCGCTGCGCGCGACACATTTCCTCTGGTGGCTGGTTCCTGGGGAGGAGCCAGCCACCAGGAAGCCTGTCAGTGACAGGCTGTACGACTCTGACTGCCCTGGACGCGATCATGTGAGTATACAAATGCTCACATGATCGCTGCGCAGGGGAACGGACCGGCCCAACTGACCATCGGCCCTTCTGGCAAATGCCAGAAGTGCCAGATGGCCAGTCCGCCCCTGTACCAGGGGATTTGATACATATATTCTGGAACTGTCCCCTTATACAGTCGTTCTGGGTACAAATCTTCTAGTTAGCTAATAAGGTTACTAGACAAAATCTCTCCCCTAGCCCGGAGGTCGCGTTACTGCAGCATTACCCCCCCCAGTTTCCATCACATGCTAAATATGTCTTTAGCCATATTGATTGCCGCAAGAGCCTCCTTAGCTCAAGGTTGGAAGTCACCACAGATACACTTGATATCGAAAGTAGTGGCCAAGGTGCAATTCAGCTTTGAAATGGAGACAGAGGGGATGCCCTACTCCACTGCCACCTTGTCCCCGATAATGAAGTGGTTCAGCTGGCATGTGTATGTTATGGACGGAGAGGGAGCGCGTCCAAAGCTAATAGACTCTGATTTACTACTTGCATCTCTTACACTTAGAGAAGTTCCCCAATGTTCCTATTAGTAGTTCTCTGGTGACCATTCGACTAGTGTAACTTTCAGGAATTGGAAGGGATCCTATTGGGTTCCTCCCCTCATATGTTCAATGTGGTTTAACAGCAGAATTGTTTAAGGTGTTCCTCCCCACTATGTACACCTTCAATCCTTCCCCTTTTATTTTTGTGTCCTTTCCTTACCCCCCATCCCTTTCTTCTTTCTGTACCCCATAATTTCTGAAAAATTAATAAAAATACTATTGAAGTTAAAAAGGCTGAGACCAGGTACAGCAAATTGTCAGACTTTGGGAAATCAATTCACATTGATAAGCTTCCAAGCCAATTTTCCTTGGCCAGAATATACCACTTCAATGTAAGTTGTATTCTAAATCTAATCCATTTTATTTTAAACTGTTTTGCTTGTTATGTCTATCTATTAATTGTTTAGTCATTATTTTTTTTTATATCTGTATGCCCTGTACTTTTGTATATTAAATCTATAATTTAATATGTTGCGTCCTTGATACTCTAACGAAAACATTAGCCTGTTAAGAATAACATAGCTCGACCAAGTTAACCCTTTGAATGCCAGCGTGTGATTTGTTGATACATTTGATTAACAAGCTGAGTGTGCTTGCATTTACATTTGTGTGACAGTCTGTAGGTGTGAAGAGTTAACCCTTTGCTTGCTTGTGTGGGTCTTGCTAGTCTGTGAATAGCTAGAAGCCTGTGTGCCAGAGTGGGACAGTATATTGGGGTCCTATTGCCCATATTCAATAGGTGGTGGCAAACCTGAAGTGTCTGTGGGTGTGAGCGCTGTTTGGGGAGATTCAGTAGGTCTATAACCTGTGTGATAGGTAAAGAGAGACTGCGGGCTGAAATCGTGTGATCTCATATAGCAAACACCCCAAAGTCACGGCAGCTGGGAGCGTGTTCGTGCATTACATACAGAATATGGGAAGACACAAGGCACTGTGAGAGACGAAAACTTCCAGATGCAGGTCAAGAGCTGCCAACAGTGGGGAGTTAATGTCGGATGATCGCCCACCAAGAACTAAGCAGTAGGGTAAGACAGTGGTAATCGTTTTCACGAATACCCCCATTCCGCCACCAAAGACACCAACAAGGAAAATCCGAATGTCTGAAAAACCGATTTGAATATAACCAGACTTGCCTCCTACTATATCCTGATGTTAAATATCTGATGTAATCTCAGATGTTGTGGTGCCACTAGCAGCAATGTAAAAAGGTGTTAACCCCTCCAGGCTAATTTATGTGCAGGCTGCATGAAGCAGCTTGGAATAGTTAAAGGGGCAGGAGGCTGGATTACCTCCTGCCAGGGTATGTGTGTAAAAGTGTACATAAAGAGCCCTGTTGCCCATGTTGTATTCCATCTGTAACTTATGGAGATTGCTAGTACCTAGCGTGTAACGGTACTAATTAGGACTGCTTGAGCTAATAAAACATCAGTGCTTCAAGATTCTGCTTTGACGGCTACTTATCTGCTGTAATTCCTGTGACCTATAGGTTAGACCAATCTAATCTGTTATCCGGCTGTTCTGAGTTTGGGACCCATCATCTAGTACCAACGATCTACCCGGTACCCTGCAACTTTGGCCATTGTGAGAGGCCAGGGGGAAACATCCACAGCAATCCTGATCTAAAGGAAGAGGTCAGGTGTACAAGACCAGGTGCCCAGCAAGGGGGTACACTAGCAGCGAGCGTTACCAAGAAGAAGCGGTTCTAGGTGCCAGTGAAGGAGCCTATTGGAAACAGCAGGCCCCTCCAACTGCATTTAGACGTGCACAATTGGGAAAAATGGGATGGTGACCAGGCAAGCCCAGCCGGTCCCCAGCAATACGGACTAGGTGGCATAGGAGGACCATCCTGTTACATGCACATTCTGATATTGTGCCATCATATAATCTTATATAATTTATATTGGTACACCACAATTATATGAGAAGCCAGTGCACTCTTTGTTTGTATCAATGTAACAAATGTTTATTTTATGTATGATGGACATAAGTGATGATAGTTTTGTGTTTAAATTTAGTTTCATTAAATGTGTCAGGATGAAAACCTAAAGAACATGTCTACTAACAAGAGACGGACACTGAAAACAAAGCAAGGTGAACAGTGCTCTCACATTGGGGGGGGATTCAAACACCGTGTTAAGTCATTTTAGCACGGTTTTCACTCATTTTGGAGCAGGTTCACTTTACACGATATTCAATTACATTTTTAACGCACCTTTTTTTTCTCAGTCCTATCGCGGACAAGTAGATGATCCTTTGAAAGTATATGGAGGGAGAAGTGTTAAAAGCTATTCAATTCTTTTAATGCTGCACAGTAAACTGTCAAATCTCCATTTTTATTTCGCACCTCTCATGTCTGCAAAAAATTTAAAACATAAGAAAACTATTGAAATCATGTAATAATGTAAAAAAATATAAATAATTATGTTTCTCTGTAATGTATAACATGGAAAAGGTGATTTTTTTTTTTTTTCAAAAAGCATGTAAAAAATATTAATAAAATTAATAAACACAATATCCACTAATTAATATATTTATGCATGTATGTACTAATGTGTTTTGTCATTGTCTAGATAATTGCATAGTAAATAAAAATATAGTAAAAAAAAAAGTAGATATGTAGATATTATAAAATAAAAGGTTGTGTAGTGCAATAATAATGTATGTCAATGCTTTTTTTTTTTTTTTTTATAGATGACCGCGTTAAACCCTCTCCTTCAGTCCCCTAAAAATTTGCAAGCACCAATAATTAATGCGCGGGGGCTGCCTTACCTGTTTTTAAATAGAATTGCACAATATTTTACGTGGCGTTAGCTAAAAACCATTCTACTTTTTTTTTTACCCCGCGCGGGTAAGGGTAAAAAAAAGTTAACCCGGCGCCAAAACGATAAAACGTGCGGTCAATTGAATTATCCCCTGGGAGACAGTGGAATTCACCAGCGTCTGTCTGGGCAGCACAGTGGCCTAGTGGTTAGCACGTCTGCCTCACAGCACTGGGGTCATGAGTTCGATTCCCGACCATGGCCTTATCTGTGTGGAGTTTGTATGTTCTCCCTGTGTTTGCGTGGGTTTCCTCCGGGTGCTCCGGTTTCCTCCCACACTCCAAAAACATACTGGTAGGTTAATTGGCTGCAATCAAAAATTGACCCTAGTCTCTGTCTGTCTCCCTCTCTGTCTGTCTTTGTGTGAGTGTGTGTATATATTAGGGAATTTAGACTGTAAGCTCCAATGGGGCAGGGACTGATGTGAATGAGTTCTCTGTACAGCGCTGCGGAATTAGTGGCGCTATATAAATAAATGATGATGATGATGATGATGATGATGGGTTAGTAGTTGGGTTGGTAATCAGTAAATGCTGAACCAGATGTCATAACGTCATTTCTCACCAGACCAGGAAAGAAGACAGTGGCAAAAAGTCCAAGCAGAAGACTCTGTGGGAGAGAAGAGTAAAAGTAGGTGGTTGCACTAGGTGTGGGATTGCGGGTGACAAGGTGGTTGGTCCCATATTTGATGTCATACCCCATTCTTTCTAATATAGAACAGAAAGGAGTTATACTTATGCTACCACAACATAAATTAACTATGTGAAATTCACTAAAGGTACATAAAGTAGTTCAACTTAATCTTGGTTTAACCGACAGGTGAATTTGTAAATTGTTGTTTCTGGTCACACAGTGTGAACCATCCTTAGAGGTGATCATGCCTTAGGAGAAGTTACCCTTTTCTTAAACAATATTCCTGAAACCCAGTACATACTGCTGTTATGTGCGTATGGTCGCTAACCAATAACGATTGTCGAACCTCGATATGTGTTTCCAACGCACAAAGATTTATTCGCAAAAAGTAGTATAAAATATTCAAGCGAAGTGATAATAAGTACAGCCGTTACTTATCGCAGGCGCTCTGGATCCAGTGTGCAGTCATTCAATCCTGAAGTCTGGGGACAAGATGTCTGAACACTAGATGAGAAGCTGCTGCTTATATGCACACAGGAATACAGTAATACAATGAAGATGGTATAGCTTGCTTCTATTGGTCCAGGTTTTAGGAAGGTCCAAGGGGTTGTCAATCATTGGCTAGTTCATCCTAAAGAATCCAAAGGAGGGGGTCATCTCTCCAGGGGGTATGCTCTGCTCTTCCCGCCAAGATTCCTTAGTCTTAAGTAGTTCATAATTCCCTATCATTCATAACTTGTGTATGCACTCTGTGATTCCTTCGCAGAGTGAACCGAACAGTAGCAAATGTTAAGAGGTTTATTATAATACCACACATGATATGATTCCTTCAACCTGTTCCATATATTTCACTAATATGCATATAACTTATAATATAAAACATAAATACTACTATATTTCAACATAAATGACTATGTGTTGCAACTACCATTAATGTGTACTATTTTACAAGTATGCGTGTTTGTGCGAATGTATGTAAAAGACTAAATACTGTTGTTGCCACGTGTTGTGGCTGCGTACGCCCTTTTACGCTGTAGCGTGCCCTTTTACACCGTAGTGTACCGTACGCATCTTTTCAGACAAAGACAACCAAGTTTGCTCGATTTTAATTGAAATGACTTTATACAATTTGCTGACTTCGACACTGCGGCCTAATAATCACCAGAATCTGGAAATATTGGACAAGCAGTATCTCAGCTATAATGGGGGAGATTCAAATCAGCACTATGTGTCTCCGGAGCAGTCCACGAAGACACATTAACGTAATGTTGAGGATGGAATCTTCTTTCATTTTTAATCCTGTCCTATAGAGGTGCGCAGAACAATTAGTGGAGATTCTCGACCCTAACGGAGAAAATGTGCCCATTCAAACATTGAGGCAATGTTTAGTGGAACCTCACTCCCAATTGAATCTCCCGCAGTATACGGAAAGAAGAGAAGGCAACACAAGGTTTGAAAGAAATAACCTCAGTCATCAAAAGACACATGCCTCAATTGCTAAATAATACACAACAGTAAGGCCGGTTCTAGACCAAGTGCAGCCAATCATCATCATCATCACCATTTATTTATATAGCGCCACTGATCCTGCAGCGCTGTACAGAGAACTCATTCACTTCAGTCCCTGCCCCATTGGAGCTTACAGTTTAAATTCCCTAATATAGACACACAGGGAGACTAGGTTCAATTTTGATAGCAGCCAATTAACTATTATTATTATTATTAATTAATTATATTTATAGGGCGCCACTAGGTGTCCGTAGCGCCGTACAGGGACAAACAAAATTACAATACGAGGTGAGACAGCACAGTACAGTAAACAATAATCACAGTAACTCAGTGAGCTCAGGGCACAGCTAGAGAGGCGGAGGAGGGGAGAGGGGAAGGTCTGCCAACAGCGAGTGCACGGATGATATACTAGTATGTTTTTGGAGGGTGGGAGGAAACCGGAGCACCCGGAGGAAACCCACGCAAACACGGGGAGAACATACAAACTCCACACAGATAAAGCCATGGTCGGGAATTGAACTCATGACCCCAGTGCTGTGAGGCAGAAGTGCTAATCACTAAGCCACCATGCTGCCCAATGGAGAAAAAAGATCACAACTATCACAGGAAAGTGGTTTCAGTGTTCCAGTTAAACAATTTAAAATACATTCGAGGGTATAAAAACTTTTTGCCACTCAGTCACATATTTCATGTGATGGTCTGTGTTCCACCAGGTTCCTAACCTCCCCTCTCACTGCTACAGTAATGGTGAGTTCCCCTTTGTGTGATGTCACTGTGTCATCCACTTAGTGTTTCATCAGCATTGCTAATTGCAGTGGTATTGATGGTTTGTGGGGAAAATCTCAACCTCTTTGGGGAAGCCCTTGGGATTTCACAACGATCACCCATAGCACACTAATACAATTGTGATTAGCAGCGATGATGCACTGCTCCTATGATGTCATCAGAATGTCCTCAATACAGAGTGAAACTAACCCTTAACATACCAGTAACTGACAGCTGGGGATTGCAGGAACATGACAGAACACAGACCAGCACTTCAAATAAGTGGCTGTACGGAGAACAACTTGTTATACCCTAAAATGTATTTTCAATTGCTTTGTTTGAACCAGGAAGTGTAAAATGAGAGAAAAGTCTGAAAACACCCCAAACTTCACATAAAGAAAACACACAGATTAATTTCATCTGGAACAACAGGAGGTCTAGGTTTTCTAGAGAAGAATGTTTAGATCCAAAATAAGAGGTGGCGTAGCCGCTCCTAAACTGGAAACTTATCAACAGGCTATTTTGGATCAGCTTAGAGATTGGCAGGCTTCCCCCTCACTAAAAAACCCAAACTTCAATCAATGTGGGCTGAAATTTTTCATTTAATTTCACAGGTTTCCAAAAACAATATCTCTCCTTCCCCAGCTATGGCATGACTTCATCTGTATCCTCAACATCTCCAACGGCACAATCACTATGTCACTGGACACATTCTTATTGCAACAAGAGCTGCAGTAGCTCAGAAATGGAAATCTCCCCTAATTCCAGCTCTCTCTAAAATTATTACCAACGTTCAACATAGTTACGAAATGGAAACCATAGGTTATAAACAGTCTACTGGTGCTTCCTCCCCGTTGGTTAAATGGATTATGTGGTATGAGTACTTTACGGATTATAGTTCAACCTTTGATTCTTGAGTACTGTTGAGAGGTTCTTGAGTTAAGCTGTGTATTTGGGTCAGACCCACAGGTATACTTCTTGTAACCAGATAGTTTCGTTTTTTCTTGCACAGACTCCCCCCACCAGGAGGGAGGGAAAATAGTTGCTGAATGAGGATTGTAACACAACATAATATGCCAGTTATAATAAACAATCGCAAAGAAGAAACATTATTCAACTTGTGTATTAAGAATAAACATAATACATCCGAATGAAAGAGTATAGATTTTCCAGGAAGAGAAAGTGGAACCGTTAACCTACTAATCGACCTGTGGAGAGCTTGTGGCGAATGGGTAGGAGAGGGGGAAGGGGGTCTACCAGGCGCTCCGACTCCCTCTGTAACATACATGTGCCACTTTAGCCACTTCATGATGGGGGCCGAGGGTAGAATAAGGCATATCGATCGCCTCCATCTCGAAACTATGCTGGATGTTAGAGATGATTCTAGGTAGCGTAGGGGGAGTAGCAACCTTCCAGTTGTGGGCTATCACTGCTCTGGTTGCTATCAGAATATGGCCAAGAAGATATCTGTCATATTTAGGAACAGAAGAGGGATATAAATGAAGTAGTGCCAGGCCTGGATCCATGTCGATGGGGCCCCCCATAACGGAAGAGCAAGAATCAAAAACCCCTCGCCATAGGGGGTGCATGATAGGGCATGCCCAAAAGACATGAAATATATCAGCTGTTTGGACGCATTGACGCCAGCATGATATCGTCTGGGAGGGCCATATAACATAGAGCCTGGCCGGGGTGAGGTATAATCTGTTAACCAATTTAACATGCATCTCTATGTGGTTGATGCACTTAGAAATGTGGTGTGAAGTAGAGTAACTAGTTATCCACTTTTGGGATGAAAGGTTAAGGTGAAGGTCCAACTCCCATTTGGTTTGGGGTGGGAACTGTGAGAGACTGAAGGTATTGGTACCAAAAGGTTATGTGGATTTGTTTTTACTCAACTTGTGGCCCCCAGTGTTCGTATATTACTATGTCTAGCTGTGCATATATATCCCGCCATGCTTGCCTCCACAACCTTCCCTTCCTGTGGTCTTCTATGTATCGATGACTGTGAACTATCCATTTTGACCTATTTAAGATGTTTTGCACCAATTATTTTGTAGTGTTCTAATTTATTATCTTCTTTTTTTGTTTGCATTATATTTTTGATTTCAGTTTTTTTAGTCTTGTAAGTTTTTCGGAGAAGAGAATATTAAGCATATACTATATAAACAGTATTTTTCAACTGCATACTATTATTTTTCAATATTGGATCAGTGTCGTGTATACAGTATACTCTCTGTTCTAATGTCTCATATTGAAATTGTTTTGATATTCTGAAAAAGCAAATATAAAGATTTATATATGTATAAAAAGGCTTTATTCAGGGAACAAAGCATTATGAAATAATTTTCAATGACTGTTCATCTTGAGATGCTGATATTTGTATGGGAGAACCTTGACTGGTAGAAGCAGTGTTCTTACTGGCAGAAGTCCTCTGATATCTAGGGCAAGACAAGAAAAGTCCTGTTCTTGGAGAAAACTCCCACTTTTGATGTTAATAGGTCTTTTCTCACTTTGATAAAGCTGCCTCTTAGTGCATGACCTTGTTGTATAGACCCCATAATGTGTCAAATATTTACTCTTCAGTAGCTCAGCAAAAATGATTACATTCAGAAGACTGTGCTTACCTGACATCCTCTTCAGTTAGTTGATATTAGACATGGTTGTTTTTCTCTCCGTCCATGTCACCCAGTGATGTGTCCATGTGGAAATACTTATACTTTATCTGCTTTCAGTTCCTCTTCAATGTGTAAAGAGAGGTGCCCAGTGGGGGAAAAGTAGACGTGGGATCAGGGATTAGCGCAGCAAATGTTGTGGGACTGACTGACCTCTGATCCCCAGCAGATAACTATCCCGGAAGTATGGCATCGATGCCTGTGCAGAACTTAGCAAAGGCGTCACTAGGTCATTTAATTAATATGTTTAACTTAAAAAAATCATTTAGACATGGTGGCGCCCCCTGCATGGCCCCAGCTGGTATTACATATACATGGAAAAGTAAGCTTTATCAGCACAGGGTAGGTATCTAGTATATACGACAATATTCAGTGCCTGAATGGAATTCCAAGACACAACCCAATATAGGAAACAGATAGTGGACCAATAAAAGGAATAGTAAAATTGGTAACTAACATTGTGCACATGGGACTCCCTCCATACACTCACTCTCTCCTCCACACGTCATACAGGCCCATCACCCTATCAGCTGCCCCCTTCACTATTTCATCTTTCTTCCCACTTGCTTAAATCATCTTAACAAGAACAAGACGTCACCCTGGCTGGTAATTGTAGATATTTTACCTGATTTCTTTACTGACCACAAAATTGCATGTCATGTCCATATACACACAGTACTGTTCTTTACTCTATACATAGGAAATTAGTAAATGATAGAAAAAAAATTAAAGCTAAAACATATTCCATTATTCACTAGGTACAGGATATCCGAGGTATTATTATACAGCTATGTATTTTAAATTGCATAGAAATAGTGACAACTATAAGACTGTAAAAGTTTCTAATGTTTAAGGTGTTACATATATTTCAATATCACATGAATTAACATAAACCTGCCACAGACACACCGTGCAGGCAGCCACTTGGGGGCATTCTTTAGAATACAGCTGATCAATCCATGAAATATCTCAGAGAGGTCACTGGTCACTAGTGGACAGGCTGTATGCTCATGAGTGTTGGTAAAGCCCAGAAAATGGCCACCTCCACTGTGTGTTAAGCTGAAATCATTAAAGAAGCGTCCTACATTTAGTACATCGCAGCGGAGATATATGTTTGTGACGTAACCCATAGCCGAGTGCTGTGGTGATCTCAACACTTTTTGTGCTTTTTGAATGTTTTCAAGTTACAATTCTCCTCTGTCTTTGCTATGGTGAGTCTGCAGAGCTTACACGTTATATGACTGACCGCCATCACTTTTCTATGTCCCATAACATCTTAACATTTCATTTGCCCAATATGTAAATGACAGGAGCCATATCGAAGCTAATTAAACAATGGTCCTTAACTTTCTGAATCAAATACATAGAGAAGGTGAGTTTTTGTTTTTAATCAGGAAAATCCAAACAGAGAATTGCTGAACCTGAAATAATATACAGATTCCCAGTCCAGATATCCTCTTCCATGTCCTATGTATAGTAGACTATGCCAAGACTATTGGTAAGAGAGAAGCTGAGGAGGGGGTGGGTGTCTCCGATTCCAGCGCAGTCTGCTGAACCCAAAACAGAGAATTGCTGGACGCACTAAAAGTAATTTGCCACAGAAATAAAATACAGCCCCACACTGCAGTTAAGTAAAATGACCCCCAGTGAAACAGTAACAGATAACAAAACTAATTGTGCAAACCATCTCCCACCTTCAATTATAGAGTATAACTAAACATAGGAGGGAATCAATTACCTACCAAGTTGCGTCAGTTTGGCAGTATTTGAGGGTACTAAAACATCGCTGATTATTGCTTTCACCTCATACAGGTGTGAACAAAAATCAGCAATGCTTTATGTACCATAATACCCAGAAATATGATGGGACAATACAAGGAACTCAATCCCCACCATAATGAAATAGTGTCCCAGATCCACATTACATCTCCTGCCCATGTCCAGGATTATATAACACTTGAGACCCTACATAACAATGTATTCTGTTATTACTGTAGAGAGTGACGCCGATCTGAAATAAGCCCCACACATGTGCAATCTGATCCAGTCTTAGGTTGATGACACACATTGCACCTATGTCTGTGAATTATAATTAAAATTATAACATGTTAAAATCAGTGATGTCAATATAACTATAAGTATACAGTCCATAAATGTACTTACACATATTATTAAAACTCACATTTATAAAATACACGTCTTTTATAATATATACAGAAATGCAATCATTTCAGGTTTATCAGCTCATGTAAATTGTTTTACTGGTGTGTGAGTTCTCTGATGTCTAATAAGAGCTGACTTATGTGTAAAACATTTCACACAGTCAGAACATGAAAATGGCTTCTCACCTGTGTGAATTCTCTGATGCTCACCAAGATCTGAATTGTATCTAAAACACTTCCCACACTCAGAACATGGAAATGGCTTCTCACCTGTGTGGAATTTATGATGTTTATTAAGATCTGATTTGTGTGTAAAACATTTCCCACACTCAGAACATGAAAAAGGTTTCTCACCTGTATGAGTTCTCATATGTGTAACAAGACCTAATTTATGTGTAAAACATTTCCCACATTCAGAGCATGGAAATGGCTTCTCACCTGTGTGAGTTCTCTGATGTATAACAAGATGTGATTTATATGTAAAACATTTTCCACACTCAGAACATGCAAAGGGTTGCTCACCTGTGTGAGTGCTCTGATGTGTAACAAGATTTGATTTCTGTGTAAAATATTTTCCACACTCAAAACATGGAAATGGCTTCTCACCTGTGTGAATTCTCTGGTGTTCAACAAGAACTGATTTCTTTGTAAAACATTTCCCACATTCAGAACATGGAAATGGTTTCATACCCGTGTGAGTTCTCTTGTGTTCAACAAGAACTGATTTATATGTAAAACACTTCCCACACTCACAACATGAAAACGGCTTCTCACCTGTGTGAGTTCTCTTATGTTCACCAAGATCTGATTTTTGTGTAAAACATTTCCCGCACTCAAAACACGGAAATGGTTTCTCACCTGTGTGCTTTCTCTGATGTCTAATCAGATGTGATTTCTGTGTAAAACATTTCACACACTCAGAACATGGAAATGGTTTCTCACCTGTGTGAATTCTCTGATGTCTAACAAAAACGGACTGATGTATAAAACATTTTCCACATTCAGAACAAGAAAAGACTGTATCATCTGTATGAGCTGTACTATGTGTAGCAATTTCAGAATTATCAGGAAAACTTTCTTCATGATTACAGAGATCAGATGATATATCTACACTGTGAAGCACTGGTTGAATATTTAGCGTAATGGGATTTTCTCTTGGAGAATCTTGTGTGCTGTTCTTATCTTCTATTTTAAAATTTGGAGATAAAATGAGATATCCCTCCAAGTTCTTCCTGATTTTGCATTCATCTTCTGGAAATAAAATAGATGTATGGAAATTAACTGCTTTACATTCAGAAGTAAATTTTCATAATATTAGTGAGTGCAATATATTTAATTTCAGTTTTGCAAACTATGAACACTATTACAATTATAAATGTACAAATAACAAATATGACTCTTTTATTGAACACATAAAAACACTGGCTTAAATGTAACTGTATTACAGAGTGCACTGCGCAGACCCAGGCACCGTGACATACAGATTACATGACCACAATGGACATCTCCACCCAAAATACTGACTTTGGTGAATAGTATTTCTCAACCATACACAGTGCTCAGCCATAATCATAAATCAGGAAGCATCATTAGCCTCTGACTGTTCATCCAGACACTGTCCTTACACCATTACTGGAGCCTTGGAAGAAAAGGCTAAATTAGCAGCAAGTCCTATTCATGGGTTTACACTACTCAATGTTCTCCAGGTACATGCTCCTCTGGTAAACCTCAGTTTAGCATAGACCTGTGGCCAGAGTCATAGTACTAATTTAGGCCAAAGTAGTAGAGCAAATAAAGAAATAGCAACACAAAATGATAACAGTATAGAGCGGAGGAGAGAATTAGGACAGAGTAGGAGAAGAGAGTAGATCCCAGATAGGCAACAGGAGAAAACAGAAGAAAGCATTAGGGCAGAGCAGGATACAGAGACGGATCAGCAGATGGAGAACATCTGTACATAGCATCAAAGCACAGATCGGAGGAGATTGTAAGCTTCAGGGCAGGGCCTCCTTACCTCTCTGTCTGTATTACCCAGTATTGTCTTATTACTGTGTTAATTCCCAATTGTAAAGCACTACGGAATATGCTGGCGCTATATAAGTAAATGTTAATGAGGGTGGCTATTGTGCAATAACTGGTGTGTAGTTATAGCTCTGTGTGTGTGCGAGAAGGTGGAGATTGAATGAAGTGTGTGTTGGACTGGGGTGCGTGTGAGGGGAATCACCTACTACTTGCTTTAGTATTGTAGTGTTCGTATACACATACCGAGAATCACAGATTCAAGTACTATTAAAGAAAAAAGAGGATTTATGTACTTACGTTAAATCCATTTCTCTGATTCCGTCTGGGGGACACTGCTTACCATGGGTTGTGGAGGGAGCTTGGGGGAGTTGGCACCTAACTAGTTAACTTTAGTACTGCCAACAGACCCCTCCCCTCTGCAATCCCCCTGCCCCCTCTTGTTCAGTTAATTAAAAAGCCCAAGGAGAAAAGGGCAGTCAAACAAGAGCACACAGAAGAAAAGCAGAATGGAGGGATCGCAGTGTCCCCCAGACGGAATCAGAGAAACGGATTTAACGTAAGTACATAAATCCTTTCTTCTCTTTCTTCCAGTCTGGGGGACACTGCTTACCATGGGTACGTTCTAAAGCAGCCCCTAAAGGGTGGGACTACTCTGAAAGCCCCGCTCGTAAAGCACTACGAGCGAAATTTGCATCCGCAGAAGCAAATACATTAAATTGGTAAAACTTTGTAAAGGTGTGGACAGAGGACCGGGTGGCTGCCCTGCAAAGCTGGTCTGCAGAAGCCCCATTTCTCACTGCCCATGACGCCCCTACCGATCTGGTGGAATGGGCCGTAAGTCTCTCTGGCACCTGACGGTTAGCCTTTATGTAAGCCTGCTTAATGGTAGCCGTAATCCATCTTGCAATGGACTGTTTTGAGGCTGGCCAGCCTCTCTTATTGGCATCATACAGAACAAACAAGGAATCAGTACGCCTCACTTGAGAAGTTCTTTTAACATAAATGCGGAGAGCCCTAACCACATCTAACTTTTCCATAGGCTCTGAATCCGAATGGGAAGAGGCAGAAAAGACCGGAACTACAATTTCCTGGTTCAGGTGGAAAGCCGAAACTACCTTAGGAACAAAGGAAGGGAGAGTTCTTAACACCGCTCTGTCTTCGTGGAAAACTAGATATGGTTCCCGGCAAGACAGAGCACCTAATTCTGAAACCCTACGCGCAGATGCAATAGCCAGAAGAAAGAGGACCTTCCAGGTCAACCACTTCAAATCGTTGACAAGTAAGGGCTCAAAGGGAGGCCCTTTAAGCATATCCAGCACCAGGTTGAGATCCCACGGCGCTGTAGGCAGAAAATAGGGAGGCTTAATATGCAAGACTCCCTGAAGGAAAGTCCTAATATCTGGCAAATTCGCTAATTTGAGGTGAAAAAAGACTGAAAGAGCCGAAACCTGAACTTTTAGGGAACCTAAACGAAGCCCTGATTCCAGGCCATCCTGAAGAAAAGCCAATAACAGAGGGAGACGAAAGGAGGACGTATGACATGTCCTATTTTCACACCATCTGATATAGGCTTTCCAAATCCGGTGATAGATGCGAGCTGAGACTGGCTTTCTGGCCCGCATCATAGTGTTCACTACACTGGAGGAAAAACCTCTAGCCCTCCAGAGGCTGGCTTCAACAGCCATGCCGTTAAAGTGAGCTGAGGTAAATTCTGGTAACGGAAGGGACCCTGCAGAAGAAGGTCGTCTCGAGATGGAAGACGAAACCCCGGACCTTCTGCCATAGAGAGTATGTCCACGTACCAGACTCGGCGCGGCCATGAGGGAGCGATTAGAATTACTGGCAGACCTCCCTGTTTTACTCGTCTGAGCACACGAGAAAGCATGGGAATCGGAGGGAACAGGTATCCCAACCTGAAGTCCCATGACATCGTCATAACGTCCACTGCCACCGCTTAGGGGTCTCTTGCCCTTGTGCAAAATCTGTGAACCTTCCTGTTGTGTCTGGAGGCCATGAGATCTATATCCGGAAGACCCCACTTCGAGCCAGGGCCTGGAACACTTCCGGATGGAGTGATCACTCCCCTGGCATCATCTGATTTCGACTTAAGTAGTCGGCCTCCTAATTTCTTATTCCTGGAATGAATATTGCCGATATTGCTGGAACATATTGTTCTGCCCAAATCAAAATTTGAGCTGCAACATTCATTGCAGCTACACTCCTGGTTCCTCCCTGTCTGTTGACATATGCCACTGCCGTGGCATTGTCGGACTGAACTCTGACAGGGTGGCCCTGAAGGAGGGACTGGGCCCCCCGGAGGGCTAAAAGAATAGCCTTCAATTCCAGCACGTTTATTGACCGGGTCGACTCCTGAACCGACCAAAGTCCCTGGAGCCGGAGGTGTAGGATTACCGCCCCCCAACCTGTCAGGCTGGCGTCTGTTGTGGCTATGATCCATGACCATGGAGTGAAGGACCTGCCCACTATCATGTGATCCTGAATCAGCCACCACTGGAGTAATTCTCTCGTCCTCGGGGATAGAGAGATCCTCTGGAGATCTAAGAGTAGGTGGGATCCTGACCATTTTGTCAACAGATCCTACTGGAAACAACGAGAATGGGCGCGACCAAAGGGGATGGTCTCGTAGGAGGCCACCATCTTTCCCAGCAGCCGCATGCACAAGTGCATTGAGGGGATGGGGGAAGACAAGACCTGGGATGTTATGCTTTGAATTGAAGCGATATTCTCCACAGGCAGGAACACCTTTTGCTGGCTGGTGTCCATGATGAGGCCTAGGAAAACCATGCGTTGACATGGAACCATCTGGGATTTCTTTAAATTGATCAGCCATCCGTGGCCCTCGAGAACCGCCAAGGTGAGGGACAAGTGATGACGTAAGCAATTCTCTGAGGAGGATTTGATGAGCAGATTGTCTAAATAAGGCACGACCTGGACTCCCTGAAGGTGAAGACATGCTGCCATAACTGACATGACCTTCGTGAAAACCCTCGGCGCTGTTGAGAGACCGAAGGGGAGGGCCCGAAACTGATAGTGGAAGGATCCCACCGAGAATCTTAGGAGAGACTGATGGTGAATCCATATAGGAATATGGAGGTATGCGTCCTTTATGTCTATGGACGCCATAAACTGATCCTTCTCTAAGCCGTTTATTACCGACCTTAGGGATTCCATACGAAACTTGTCCACCCTTAAGTGCACATTGAGACCCTTTAAATCTAGGATGGGACGAAAGGAGCCGTCCGGTTTCTTGACCAGAAACAGGTTCGAATAAAACCCCTGTCTCATCTGGTAATCTGGAACCCTGCAGATAACTTTTTGAGAAAGAAGAGGCGACACAATCCTGTATAGCCTGTCTTCTTAAAGGATCTCGGGGTAGCGGAGTCTGGAAAAAACGAGGTCTATCCTGTACCCCTCGGATATTATACCCCAAATCCAAGGATCTTGGGAGGACTCTGCCCATTGTTCCTGAAACAAAGACAGATGTCCCCCCACTGGCGCCCCCTGAAGAACAGTGGTCGTCAGGACGTAGGCTTCTCCTGGGCCTTGGAGGCCTGGCGCCTAGCTGCAAACGAGGATCTCCCCTTGGCTGAGGAGCCTCGAGAATTGGGTTGTCTGCCTCTAAAGGACTGTCCTTTAGGAAAGGAGGTCCCCCGAAAGCGCTGACGAAAGGAGCTGACCCGAGGGTTTCTGCTCCTGCTAGGAAATACAGGCAAGGTAGTGCTTTTGCCACCTGTTGCCTGTGAGATCAGGGTATCCAACTCCGGGCCGAACAAACCTGAATGGTTTCCATGGACCTTTTTGATTCAGCATCGCCTTCCCAGGATTTCAGCCATAACGTTCTTCTTGCTGAGATAGATGCAGCCTGAATAGAAGACGATAAAGCCGCTGTGTTCTGGGCCGCCTCGTACAGGTACCCTGATGCCTCCTTCAAATGCAAAGCCAGGGGGAGTAACTCGGAGTCCTGTAAGGCTTCTGCTAGCTGGTCTGCCCATGCTTCCATGGCTTTAGCAACCCAAGCTGAAGCAAATGTGGGCCTAAAGGAAAAACCCACAGCCGCAAATATAGATTTCAGCTGGGATTCTACCCTGCGGTCATTGACATCTTGCAGAGATGCAGAACCTGGGGCTGGGAGTAAGGTGTGCTTGGCCAAACAGGCTATAGGAATATCCACTTTTGGAATACTCTCCCAGCGAACCACATCCTCTTCCTGCAATGGATACAAGGAAGAAAATCTTTTGGGAACAGTGAACCTTTTCTCAGGCTTTTTCCAGGCTCCTTCTGCAATATCTTTAAGTTCTACGGAAGGGGGAAAATGGCTAGCCCTTCTTTTGGCCTTCTTAAAAAGATTTCTGTCTCTAGGAATCGGATCCTCCAGATCTGGGAGGTCCAACGCCTGTCTTACTGCTAAAACCAAATCGTTCTAAGAACCAATTGGTTCTTAGAGCTTTCATCCTGTCCCAAAGGTAGAACCTGGTCAGAATCAGAGTTAATTTCCCCCTCTTCCTCTGAAAACTCCTCAAAATCTGAAAGGACCATAAGGGTATAATCAGATCTAGGCCGCTTTCTTCTAGCAGGCGGAATGTTTGGGGATTCGAGTAACTGGTTCAGTTTATTCAAACCCTTTAAAAAAGCTGTGGACCATGGCGGCTCTGTGGGAACAGGGGCTTGGTCCGTCTGTAGCGAGGAAGGTCCTGGTTGCCACACTAGCCCACAATTGATTGGATTGAGAAACCATCTGAGCTAAAGAGGAAACCGACTGTTTCAGGGAGGCCACTCAGGCCGGTTCCTCCGATGGAGGGGCTGCCACCTGTTGGGATTGCGCAGGGGGGACTCCTACATCACAAACAGAGCAGAGCGCCAACGGGTCCTTCTGCCCACAAGGTAATTTTACATGACATTTTGAAAATGTGAAATATTTTGCCATAGGGCCCTTTCCCTTATCTGACATTTTTTTTTATAAAGGAAGGCACACAAAACACACAGATTTAAACTGAAAAAAATAAATTTTTCTGAGTAGAGAAAGAGAGATATATGTGTGTGTAGAGGGAAAATAACTACAAGAATCAACTAATCTAGATATAAAAGTTGTACTTGTAATATTTTAAACACAAGTTAAAATTTAAGCAGGTAGGAGAACTATAAAATTATCCCTACTAGCTCATTTGTACACAGCAATACAGAATATGTGTTTAAATAAAACAGATACTTAGCCCATAGGCCAAAATAGGGGAGAAGTCCAACAGCAGTATCCTGGTGCCAGCTCCCTCAGATCTGTTCTCTGTTCCCGGGCTTTTCCTTGGCGCCAGAAGACTGGGACAAACCATCTCTCTCTCAGGAAGGAGGGGGAGCTCTATATGTTAACTCCTCCCCTTCAGTAATGCTGCTTCTGCAGCGATTCTGTGGCCGATTAAAAAATAAAAGGTATTTCTGTAGCAGAGTAGTGGAGACCTCCAGGGGAGGTCTCCGCAGCGGATAATACCTGATGCCCCTTAATATGCATGAGGGGGGATCCAGGTATAGCCCCCTTCTCCTTAGGATCTCCTTCCCGAAATCCAAGATGGCCACCGCCAACTGAAACATCCGACAACCGGCGCTCTATGCCTGCAGTGGCAGCGCCGGTTATCGGGGAGGCTCCAGGAGTGACAGCGGTCCGCGAGACCGCTTGTCACTCCCAATTCAGACACCCGTTCCTCCTGTCCCTGTCAGTGAGAGCCGCCGGCTCTCATCTGACAGGAGAGTGCCTGCACTGCTCAGCTGTGTGTTCTCTATAGTAGAACACACTCCAGCACTGCCACCTGTAACAGAAAGGTAAAAATAAAAGAATAAAATAAAAGTATATAAATTTATACTAAGCACTAAAAAACACTGCCCAACTCCGCGGGCACCTAAAAAAAACTGAACAAGAGGGGGCAGGGGGATTGTAGAGGGGAGGGGTCTGTCGGCAGTACTAAAGTTAACTAGTTAGGTGCCAACTGCCCCAAGCTCCCTCCACAACCCATGGTAAGCAGTGTCCCCCAGACTGGATGAAAGAGAAAATAAAATGGGTAATGTCACATGTGGTAGTGGACAAAAAGATCATGGGTAATGTCCCACAGGGTCTCATGTCTTTGTTCAGTGATGGAATCACTATGGTGACGTCCCTTTTACTGATGTATGAGAAACACCAGAGAGTGTGGGGAGCTGTCAAACTCTTCCAAACCTCCTCGTACCCGCAGGAATATTAACGCTATTGATTTTCAACAGTTTTCCACCTCTCTTGAATACCCAATTTCTACATTCTCCTCCCCTGATAGGGCAGTACCTCATTGTCACCAAACCCTAGCAACTGCCCTTGATCAAGTGGCTCCAGCAACTCTTCATACTCTTCGTAGACTTTGTTGTAAACCGTGGCACACTACAGTTACACGAACTCTACAAAAACTTTCTCGTAAAACAGAACGTCACTGGCGTAAATCTTGTACCTCTAATGTATATACTGCTATCTACCACTCCAATCGACGGCTCTGGACACTGCAACACAAACATACTTCCAATCTCTCATCTATGCTCAGGCGTCTAACCTCAAACGCCTTTTTAACACATTTAAATCTCTTCTAAACTCTCCCACCCCAAACCCTCCGACTACCATCAGTGCCTAGGACCTTGCTTCCTATTTCAAGGACAAAATTGATAAGCTTTGACTTGAAATGGTGTCATCTCCCTTGACAAGCATTCAGCTCAAATCCACTGTAACAGCCTCTGACACTCTCTTTTCATTTTATCCCACATATGAAGAGATTTCTACTCTCTTATCTTCCTACTCTAATTCCTGTCCTTACCCTCACAAATTCGTAGGTTCCTGTCTCCTGTGCTCATTCCACCTCTAACTAAAATCTGTAATTAATCTCTCTACTGGCATCCATCAATATTCAAGAATGCAGTGATTACTCCTATTTTTAAAAAACAAAATTCTGACCTAAACTCCCTCAAGTTACCACCCCATCTCTCAGCTCCCATGCCCATCCATGCTTCTTGGGAGAATTGCCTACACTCGCCTCACACACTTTCTTATAGCAAACAACCTACTGGATCCTCTTCAGTCAGGCTTTTGCTCTCAACACTCCACAGAGACTGCACTGACCAAGGTTGTCAATGATTTGATCAAAGCAAAAACTGAAGGCCATTACTCTCTTGTAATTCTCCTGGATCTCTCTGCTGCATTTGACACTGTTGACCACTCTCTCCTCATACAAAAGCTACAAACCCTAGGTCTTGAAGACACTGTCCTATCCTGGTTCTCATCCTACCTATCTAATCACTCTTTCAGTGTTAATTTCTCTGGATCCACCTCTGCTCCGCTTCTTTTATCAGTTGGAGACCACAAGGTTTAGTGCTAGGTCCTCTGCTATTCTCTATCAACACCACTTCTCTTGGAAAACGAATAAGCTCCTTTGGATTTCAGTATCATCTCTATGTGGATGAAATACAAATTTATCTATCCTCTCCTGATCTCTCACCATTTGTGTTGTCTCACGCTACTGACTGTCTTTCTGCCATTTCATCTTGGATGTCTTCTTGCAAACTCAAAATCAATCTTTCAAAAACTGAATTAATAATATTCCCACCCAAAAACAGAAGCTTCCTGTCTGAGATTTCTATTTCTGTTGATAACATGATCATAAATCCCACCGCACAAGCTTGTTGCCTAGGTGTAATCCTCGAATTCCCCACTTTGACTCTATATCTAAATCATGTTACATACATCTAAAAAACATTTCCAGAATACGCACATATCTCACACAAGACACTGCAAAAACCTTAATTCATGCACTCATCATCTCCCGCATCGACTGTTGCAATTCTCTCCTTTCTGGAGTTTTCAAAATCAGACTTCCTCCTACAATTTATTTTGCATGTAGTGGCTCGATTGATTTTCCTTGCAAATCGTTCTTCCTCTGCTGATCCACTCTGTCAGCCTATACATTAGTTGCCCGTTTTTCAACAAATCGATTATAAAATTCTTCTATTAACATACTAGGCCGTCAACAAAATTGCACCAACATACATCTACTCACTTGTCTCAAAATATCTCCCAACTTAACACATCTGTCTTCTGCACAAGATCTGCGTCTCTTTTCCACTCTCATCACACCCTCCTATTTCCGGTTACAGGACTTATTTCGGGCTGCACCCAGTTTGTTGAATTCCCTCCCTCGCACAATAAGACTCTCCTCTAGTCTTCAAACCTTCAAGCGTTCTCTGAAAACCAACTTCTTCAGCAAACTTATAATATTCCTCAACAAGCATCTTAATTTCTCTAGTTTACCCTATTACCACCCTGTGCACAGCTAACACAAGACAACAACTCTCTAACCAACATTGCCACACACACAGCCCACTCAATACTTTTACCTTTGCATTCTAGCTGGACCAATGTGCAATATGATGTAACATGTGCCCTTGTGTTTCAAACTCCCATTGTGCCATTGAAAGCTTGTGAGCAGGGCCCTCTTACCTCTCTGTCTGTATGTATTACCCAGTATTGTTTTATTAATGTTTGTTCCCAATTGTAAAGCGCAACAGAATTTGCTTGCGCTATATATATATAAATAAATCTCGATGGTGATGATTATTACTGACCTGTGCTGATATCTGTAGGGATTTCCTCCTCCTTACACTGCTGATCACCCCTGACATACGTCTCTTCATCTCCCCCTGTATATGTTACCTTAACATCATTAAGGTCTGCACTCTAAATAAACCACAAAACAATAAAATTACACTTAAATAATGTCTTAAATAAAATTACTTTAACAATGCACAAAACGCCATTAGTGTGATTGTGGTCACTTAAAATGGCGACAGTCACATTGGCAGTATTAAGTGGACAATGCGAGAACCCGGCAGCTGTTGAAAGTACAAACCTTATTAAAAATGGGGGTGCTTGCTATAAACACTATTAACCTTGGCAACGCTAGGGCTAATAGAGCTTATAGGGGGGACCTCGAGTTTTTTTTTTTTTTTTCTTCGAATAATGCCAATGTGACTAACCCCATTTTAAGTGACGACAATCACACCGATGGCACTTTGTGCTGTCGAGGTTTATTAACACTGTTGTCGGAAATATTCTGTGTTAGTTTTTAAGTCTGCATTTTCTAAAAGTCGGAGTTATAGCAATCGGCATATTAGTGTCGCTATGACTCTTGTCGGAATGGTGGTCATTGTAATGATGACAACCACCAACTGTCGGCAACCAGAATGTTGACACAGTTAAAAGGTCAACATTCAGAATGTCGACGTGTTCATTATGTCGCCAGAAATAAAATGTCAACATTGTGATTGTTGACAGAGTTAAAATGTCGACATAATGCATTAGATTTAAACTGGCAATGCCACCGCCGGCACTATATAGTAAATAAAAAATACGAGCACAGGAACAGAATGCCAAACAGCCGTTATGCATGCCCCCCCCCCAAACAGCTTAAGATGCAGGCCCCACAGTAATAAACAATAAATAAAACACATCACAATATTACATAACACAAATGCATGCCCCCCACAGTTACAGCCCCCCCCCATCTCCCAAACAGCTTAAGATGCTGCCATTGTCAGAGCAGGTAATACGGTAGAAAAATAAATAAATGAAACAAAATACACTATAAAATAGACCTTGGAAATATATTGGTGTGTTGTTTTGGACAAGCAGCGATAATATTTATTACAGATGAAGACCCTGGTTATAGGTGAGAACTACAGAGGGTTTTATTTATTTCAAATTAAGTCATTTTAAAATTTGTGTATTTAATTTAATTTATTCTTGTTGCATTATGGATGCACCTTGCCCTGGCAGCCATAGGTATGCTGGTGGTTGTAGTATTACCAACGCCAGCATGCCCAGTTAATGGCAGCCTAGGTATGCACAGACCTGTAGTGCACCAGGGACAAAATGCTTTATTACTAGTTCATTTTTACTATCACCCGACAGCCCCCGACCTAGGGAAAGCGGGTCCACGTTTTATTTTTATTTTTTTTACAGACTTATCTCCCTAGGGAATCCAGCCTAGGGTTGGTTTGGTATTATGTCAGGCTAACAAAGCCTTGTGTTGGTACTAGTAAAATGGGAGGGGGGAGGGCTCCACGCTTTTGGCCCCCGGATTCGGCTAGTAGCAGCCTAGGTTGGTAGCACTAGGGTTAAGCATTTTTTTTTTGGGAGGGGGTGATGCATCATTGTGCTCCGTTCATTCATTTATTTATTGTTTTGCTGTTTTTACCAGGGTCTGTTTCAGGAGAGGGGGGGGGCAGTTTAAGGTGTTTGGGGGAGGGGCGGCACGCATATTTGTGTTGTGTAATATTGTGATGTTTTATTTATTACTATAATTTGCCGACGGTTTAAATCTAATGCATTATGTCAACATTGAGACTGTCGACATTTTAGCCCTGTTGACAGTCATTGAACATTTCAACCATCTGACTGTTGAGAGTATGGTGTCGACATACTGAATCTCGACACTTTCATTGTCACCATAATGTACACAACCCATTTAGGTGAGACACCAAATCCCATCTACCTGATACTCCTGTGGGACACTGTGATTCTCCTCTGTACAATCCTGTGAGTAAAGAGGACGAGGACATCTCTCTGGGGTATTTCTGTTACTGGGTCCATCTGTAGGAGACACACAGTGACTGAATACATTGTTTATAGGTGATTATCAGATGATGTGTACATGAACCTTAGCAACATATAGCGTGATAGAGAAAGTTGGAGTGATTCCCTATGCTGCATTTACTAAGTATATAAGGTGGCATCTCTTATATGTTCCAACCTTAAAATTATTATTATAATACTAAAACCAGGGTGGATCAATGAGCAATGTCAACACCAGTGAGCTCTTTAAAGAAGAGAATAAATGTCTATCAATAGTGTTTGATCTTAGGACATTCACAAAAGACATGGAACAATGTATTTCTAGAGTCTCCACATCTCCAGGAACCACTTTGTGCAGTAATATAGGGATACAGAACCATCTGGATAGAAGTTTGTACCCAGCCTCTTACACCTTACTACTGACGGAGGCATTGTGTAACACTAAGGACATCTCACACCATTGTTTACCTGGAAAAGTTCCCCAAAGTTTGTTTCCACCTTCTAACACAATTTTGCATGTTATTAGCTGCGGAAATCCCAAAACATACCACATACAAGGGTTTGATCCCATACATAGAAGCTCAAAAATAATTTTCTTGTTTAGGAGAGTGAACAAAAAAATGCTTAATTTCATCATATATCCAAAAATTAGAAAGAAAACTTATATGGAACCATCTGGAAAATGCAAAAAAGTTTTGGAAGAGCTGTTATTTTAATAAAAGTACATCTTTATAGTATGAATTTGGGACCAATCACTTTATATATGTGTGCAGTAAGGATACAGGGTTCTTTTAATCACTCAGACACCGAGCAGATGAAAGTAAATGGATGGTTTATCAGTATCAGGATATGAGATATGCGGAGTGATGATATACTATTAACAGTCCAGGTGGACTGAGAGCTGGAATAGGGCGGAGTTCTGCACAATAATCCTGCACAGGGGATAATAACAAATGGTCCCACACAGGGACAAAGATGCACAAGTCCATACAGGAAACTGAAGAGCAATTCCACAAAAGAATAACAATGAAATTAAATCCACACAGGAAGTAAAGGTGCGATCCACAAGGTCCCTTGGCAGAGTTTCACCCCTCAGCTATGTCAGTGGCTAACATGAGGATCTGGCTAGGGGTAACTTCCTTTTTAAACTTCCCAAATTCCCATGGTGATGGCGACCACCCAGGAGAGTGGCACATGGTCCTGGTTGGTGGAGTCTCTTATTGTGTCCTACTTTTGATGACCTCATGCTGGGTCAGGCTCCGAAATGTCTCAAAGTCCAGAGAAGAACAATGGGAAGCAAATAGAGGGAACAATGAGAGTCCTGAGTGTCCCCTGTAAAAATGGGATTTATCCTATGAGGTGCTCTTTCAGTGAGATTTTGCCTTTCCCTCATGGGTACTTCCTGTGTGGCAGGTAATGAACCACCCAATGACAACTGAATAGCAACTGGTCAGTCCTTGGGAACAAAATGGAACTAAAAAGTAATGGCATCATTTTGGCCTACAGAGGTGCGACCTTTTCTCACATGTGCAGAAGGATTTCACCGACTGTCTGGACCAAATGAAGTACAAAGAGAACACATGTGAAACTTGAGAAGCTGAGCTACTAATGGTAAAAGCTTGAGATTTGGATATTAATATTAGCAAGTATTGGAAAATCGCACAATTCTTGTATGAGGTTGGGAATAGAGATGACTGGCAAAGTAATAGAGAAAAGCTGGTTATCTACAAAAGCTGCGATCTTTGGTGGGCTGGGCCTAATGTGATGTCTGGAATGTTTGGGTTGTCTATAATTTTCTGAAATAAACCATTCTGATAGGAGAATGGAAATAGCTTAATCCATTTACATAACAGCCCTGTAAGCCGATAATTTACTCAATAAATTTTCATAGCGTGACGCAGGTTAGGACCAACACAGAATATCAAATTACAGACATCTTGTTTCAGTGGCGGTTGGAGTCCTCTGTGCAGGATACTATATTCTAATCATCATGTGAAGTGATACAGAAACACCCCAATAACCAAGATAGCGACCACCCCTACCTGGTACCATTGTGGATGCGCACTTTATCTGAGTTACTCATGTTAACAGAGAGTGTGTGGGCATACTGCAAGCATCCTTTTAGTAGGGTTGTGAACTTTCCAACTTTTCTTAGTGGCCTCCAATAATGGTCAGTCTACGATCAATGGACTTATCTGCATGAGTAGAAAACAATATTGCAAGAAGGCCACACATGGTAAATTAGACTAGGGCCTTTAGAAGTTATACCATTGTTTGTCTAAATCAACAAATCCCAACTTGTCCAAGTGAAACATTATTGGTGGTTTCAGAATAGCCGACACCAACTCTGCAGGCCAGGAGATAAAGAAGCTGAAAGTAATAGCACCATCAATGCTGTGGGACCAGTCATCTGGTTTTACAGAGGGTTAACGATGCTCAATAGGAAGAGGCCAAGCCTTCCAAATACATAGATCTAGAAAGCCTTAGCACTCTAAAATTGTTCTATTTGTTCCAAATTCTAAGTTATTAAAATATGGGTTATTTATGTGGAGGTAAATTATTAGTATTAATAATAATAATAATAATAATAATAATAATAACAACAATAATCATCCTGTAGTAAGAATTCATTTTTTCTCTTAACACCATGAATAATGATCACAAACAGTTGGTGATGCCATAAAAATGTAGAAATTTCTACTTTGTGAACGTTAACAACCTCTTTATGGAATGTTCAGTTTCTCCTTGTAGGAAGAAAGCAAAAGTAAGTCCAGATATCTTCTTCCATGTCCCATGTATAGTAGACTATGCCAAGACTATTGGTAAGAGAGAACATGAAGCTGAGGAGTGGGTGGGCGTCTCCGGTTCCAGCGCGGTTACTCAATTATAGAGTATAACTTTGAGGGCACCAAAACATTCCTGATTATTGCTTGTACCTCACACAGGTATGAACTAAAATCAGCAATATTTTATGTACCATAATACTCAAAAATACATGTAGGCGCACATCATGTGATGCTCCAATGGGACTCAAGTGCAAGTATCTGAATTCCCACCATAATGTAATAGTGTCCCAGGTCGTCCAAATTATATCTCCAGCCCATGTCCAGGATTAAATAATACTTGGGACCCTATATAACAATGTAGTATGTTATTATTAATGTGGAGAGTGACGCCGATCTGAAATAAGCCCCACATAAGCAATCTGATCCAGTCTTAGGTTGATGACACACTTTGCACCTATGTCTGTGAATTATAATTAAGTTATAACATGTTAAAATCAGTGATGTCAATATAACTATGAGTATACAATCTATAAATGTGTGCATGGATATTATTACAACCAACAATTATAAAACACACGTCTTTAATCATATATACAGCACTGCAATTGCTTCAGGTTCATCAGCTTATGTAAACTGCTTTACTGGTTTGTGAGTTCTCTGATGTCTAACAAGAGCTGATTTTTGCACAAAACATTTCCCACACTCAGAACATGGAAATGGCTTCTCACCTGTGTGAAATTTATGATGTTTATTAAGATCTGATTTGTGTGTAAAACATTTCCCACACTCAGAACATGAAAATGGTTTTAAACCTGAGTGAGTTCTCTGATGTTCAACAACAACTGATTTATGTGCAAAACGTTTCCCACATTCAGAGAATGGAAATGGCTTCTCACCAGTGTGAATTCTCCTATGTTCAATAAGAACTGATTTATATGTAAAACATTTGCCACACTCAGAACATGGAAAGGGTTGCTCACCTGTGTGAATTCTCTGATGTATTACAAGATTTGATTTCTTTGTAAAACATTTCCCACATTCAGAGCATGGAAATGGCTTTTCACCTGTATGAGTTCTGTGATGTATTACAAGATGTGATTTCTTTGTAAAACATTTCCCACACTCAGAACATGGAAATGGTTTCTCACCTGTGTGAATTCTCCTATGTTCAATAAGAACTGATTTATATGTAAAACATTTTCCCTACTCAGAACATGTAAAAAGCTTCTCACCTGTGTGAGTTCTCTTATGGTGACCAAGATCTGATTTTTCGGTAAAACATTTCACATCCTCACAACATGGGAATGGCTTCTCACCTGTATGGATCTTATGTTTATTAAGATCTGATTTGTGTGTAAAACATTTCCCACACTCAGAACATGAAAATGGTTTTAAACCTGAGTGAGTTCTCTGATGTTCAACAAGAACTGATTTATGTGCAAAACATTTCCCACACTAAGAACATGGAAATGGCTTCTCACCTGTGTGAGCTGTACTATGTGTAACAATATCTGAGTTATCAGGCGAACATTCTTCATAATTAGAGGGATCAGACGACATATCTACACTGTGAAGTACGGGTCGAATATTTAGGGTAATGGGATTTTCTCCTGGACAATCTCGTGTGCTGCTGTTATCTTCTATTTTAAAATATGGAGCCAAAATGACCTCCAAGTTCTTCCTGATATTGCGTCCATCTTCTGGAAATAAAATAAATGTATGGAAATGGACTTAATGCTTTACACTCAGAAGCACATTTTTATAACATTAGTGAGTTCAATATGTTTAGTTGTTTAATTTCACTTTACAAACTATGAACACTATTACTATTATAAATGTACAAATAACAAATATGACTCTTTTATTGAACACATAAAACATTGGCTTAAATGTAACTGTATTACAGAGTGCACTGCGCAGACCCAGGCACCGTGACTTACAGATTACATGACCACAATGGACATCTCCACCCAAAATGCTGACTTTGGTGAATAGTATTTCTCAACCATACACAGTGCTCAGCCATAATCATAAATCAGGAAGCATCATTAGCCTCTGACTGTTCATCCAGACACTCTCCTCACACCATTACTGGAGCCTTGGAAGAAGGGGCTAAATTAGCAACAAGTCCTATTCATGGGTTTATACTACTCAATGTTCTCCAGGTACACGCTCCTCTGGTAAACCTCAGTTTAGCATAGACCTGTGGCCAGAGTCATACTACTAATTTAGGCCAAAGCAGTAGAGCAAATAAAGAAATAGCAACACAAAATGATGACAGTATAGAGCGGAGGAGAGAGTTAGTACAGAGTAGGAGAAGACAGTAGATCCCAGATAGGCAACAGGAGAAAACAGAAGAAAGCATTAGGGCAGAGCAGGATACAGAGACGGATCAGCAGATGGAGAACATCTGTACATAGCATCAAAGCACAGATCGGAGATTGTAAGCTTCAGGGCAGGGCCTCCTTACCTCTCTGTCTGTATTACCCAGCATTGTTTTATTACTGTGTTTGTCCCCAATTGTAAAGTGCTACAGAATTTGCTGGTGGTATATGACTAAATGTTCGATGAGGGTGGTTACTGTGCAATGGCCTGTGTTTTGTTATAGTTCTGTGTGTGTGTGAGAAGGTGGAGATTGAATGAAGTGTGTGTTGGAATGGGGGAGGGGTGAGGGGATTCACCTGCTACTTGCTTTAGTATTGTAGTGTTAGTATACACATACTGAAAATCACATATTCAACTACTATTACAGAAACAATATAATGGGTACTATCATATGTGGTAGTGAAAAAAAAGATCAAGGGTAATGTCGCACACAGTCTCATCCCAATGATCAGTGATGGAATCACCATGGTGACGTCCTTTATACCGATGTATGAGTATCACCCGAGAGTGTGGGGAGGAGACTGGTCAGATCTCTGGGCTGGTAGCACAATGATATGGTGTGAGGAGGAGAGCAGGAGTCTAATAGGGGCTGATGGCTCCTGATGTATGAGAATCACCAGAGTGTGAGGAGGAGACTGGTCAGATCTCTGGGCTGGTAGCACAATGATATGATGTGAGGAGGAGAGCAGGAGTCTAATAGGGGCTGATGGCTCCTGATGTATGAGAATCACCAGAGTGTGAGGAGGAGACTGGTCAGATCTCTGGGCTGGTAGCACAATGATATGATGTGAGGAGGAGAGCAGGAGTCTAATAGGGGCTGATGGCTCCTGATGTATGAGAATCACCAGAGAGTGTGGGGAGGAGACTGGTCAGATCTCTGGGCTGGTAGCGCAATGATATGATGTGAGGAGGAGAGCAGGAGTCTAATAGGGGCTGATGGCTCCTTATGTATGAGAATCCCCAGAGAGTGTGGGGAGGAGACTGGTCAGATCTCTGGGCTGGTAGTACAATGATATGATGTGAGGAGGAGAGCAGGAGTCTAATAGGGGCTGATGGCTCCTGATGTATGAGAATCACCAGAGAGTGTGGGGAGGAGACTGGTCAGATCTCTGGGCTGGTAGCACAATGATATGATGTGAGGAGGAGAGCAGGAGTCTAATAGGGGCTGATGGCTCCTGATGTATGAGAATCCCCAGAGAGTGTGGGGAGGAGACTGGTCAGATCTCTGGGCTGGTAGCACAATGATATGATGTGAGGAGCAGAGCAGGGGGTAAATGTATCAATATGCGGGTTCTTCAACACCCGCGTGTTCAGCCTCTTCCGCGATTAAATTTCAAGCGGCGCTGCATTGTAAAGGGTTAACTTCCCTTTACAATGCAGCGCCGCTTGAAATGTAATCGCGGAAGAGGCTGAACACGCGAGTGTTGAAGAACCCGCATATTGATACATTTACCCCCAGGAGTCTGATAGGGGCTGATGGCTCCTGACTCCCCCCCTCCCTGGGCAGATACATTTCCTCATTAGCTTGCATTGACAGAGGAGGGTGTAGAATAAGAGATTGTTGTAGTGACTGAACAAGGAGAATATGTGACTCTTTTCTGTAATAAATGATTATTACTGACCTGTGCTGATATCTGTAGGGATTTCCTCCTCCTTACACTGCTGATCACCCCTCACATACGTCTCTTCTTCTCCCTCTGTATCTTCTACCTTAATATCAGTCAGATCTTCACCCTAATTAAACCACAAACAATAAAATAACACTTTAATAATGTCTGATGTAATTCATTTATTAAATAGTAGAATAGCAGTGTGTAAGACACAGAGATTCTCTCCAGATTATATACTGAAAAGTCACTTTGGTATTTGGCGAGACCCTAAATCCCATCTACCTGATACTCCTGTGGGATACTGTGATTTTCCTCTGTACAATCCTGTGAATAAAGAGGACGAGGACATCTCTCTGGGGTATTTCTGTTACTGGATCCATCTGTAGAAGACACACAGTGACTGAATACATTGTTTATATGTGATTATCAGAAAATATGTGTATCTAGTTTGCCATCAAAGCTCTGTTTTGCAACAAATGTTACCAGACACCCCAGTGTCTGGTAACAGGAGGTCTGCAAAGTCTTCACCTGTGGCCGCCATAGCCGGGAGCTCCCAATCTCACTATCTGTTGCAGAGAATGAGACTGAAAGGGAGCAGTGACTTCCACATCACATGACCTCCCTGCACAAGGATGGAAGGCCAGGCAGCATACCAGAGTCGGAGGAAGGAGTGCAGTGCGCTCTCCCACCTTCCTCTGCGGGCTCCATCTTTAAAAGTCAGTGGGGAAGGTGTGAGCAGACATGTGGGGAAGTGTAAAACGCAGGTGGGGAGGTCTGATGTGCATGTGGGTGCATTTTGTGGTAAGTGTGAGTCCGAGGACATGTGGAGCATTTTGGAATGAGTGATGCAGCACATGCGGCCCTTGAAGAATGTCAAGTTGCCCATCAATGTCTTACCCAGTGATGTGAGGGTCCGGTGATTCTCCATCATCACATCCTTGTGTCCTTCTAAATACTCCCCCTCCTGCATGGAGAAATAGACTGACATCATCCACTTTATAGGAACCCGACACACACAATGATACAGTCATCACCCAGACACATCCCCTGGTGTTACTGTATAATGTCCCATTCCCAGCAGTCACCTCTCCAGTCAGCAGCTGAATGATCTTGTTGGTCAGTTCCAGGATCTTCTGGTCATTGTCTCTCTCATGTATCAGTGAGTGAGGTGGAGGCACCGTGATGGGGCTCTGGGTCCTGCTCAGTCCTCCTGACACACAGGGATGGCTGCTGGGTGTCTCACTATCACCAGATGTCTTCTTCACCACTGTGTAATCCTGTGTATTGAGGGAGACATCAATAAAAAGGTAAATTAAACTCCACCTATATGGAGTAATTGTGTAAGGAGATAATTGTGTATAATATACAAGGGTAGATTGCACAAATACAACCCGTATTCTATCTGTGAGCGTTTCCTATACATTGGAGAGTATACAGCACATCTCCTGCAGCCACTGACTTTTTAGTTTTAGTGATAGAAACAAAAAACAACATACTGGGAGCTATGTAATATATCCCAATCTGTGATTGTAGGACTGATACTTATATCTGAGACCGTCTACCTGCTGCTCAGTTACATCTCTGCAGATGAGATGACTGAGGCAGAGCAGAAAGTACCAAACAGAGAACTGACCAATCCCGTGAGCCAGAGAGCAGAGGATCATGGGAAGAATACACTTTATATATAGAAGGAAACATTATAAGGTCACTACTAAACTATGTGTATAGTGTGGACATAGAGCTGTGCACATAGGATCTATTGTGAATAAATATAGACAGGAAAAAATATGAAACTAAAATAAAACTTTTATTAAAATAAACTTTACGTAGAATATCAGCGTGAAAATGTTATAGATGCTCCGGTGTAAAAGAAAATGCCCTGTGTGACACCTACAGTCATGGCCAAAAGTTTTGAGAATGACACAAATATTATTTTTTACAAAGTCTTCTGCCTCAGTTTTTATGATAGAAATTTGCATGTACTCCAGAATGTCACGAAGAGTGATCAGATGAATTGCAATCAATTTCAAAGTCCCTCTTTTCCATGACAATGAACTTTATCCCAAAAACAACATTTCCAGTTGATTTCAGCCCTGCCACAAAAATACTGTCCGACATCAGGTCAGTGATTCTATCGATAACACAGGTGAGAGTGCTGACGAGGACAAGGCTGAAGATCACTCTGTCATCCTGATTGAGTTAGAATAACAGACTGGAAGCTTTAAAAGGAGGGTGGTGCTTGAAATCAGTGTTCTTCCTCTGTTAACCATGGTTACCTGCAAGGAAACACGTGCAGTCATCATTGCTTTGCACAAAAAGGGCTTAACAGGCAAGGATATTGCTGGTAGTAATATTGCACCTAAATCAACCATTTATCGGATCATCAAGAACGTCAAGGAGAGAGGTTCAATAGTTGTGAAGAAAGCTTCAGGGCGTCCAAGAACGTCCAGAAAGCGCCAAGACCGTCTCCTAAAGTTGATTCAGCTGCAGGATCGGGGCACCACCAGTGCAGAGCTTGCTCAGGAATGGCAGCAGGCAGGTGTGAGTGCATCTGAACGCACAGTGAGGCAAAGACTTTTGGAGGATGGCCTGGTGTCAAGAAAGCCAGCAAAGAAGCCACTTCTCTCCAGGAAAAACATCAGGGACAGACTGATATTTTACAAAAGGTACAGGGATTGGACTGCTGACGACTGGGGTAAAGTCATTTTCTCTGATGAATCACCTTTCAGATTGTTTGGGGCATCTAGAAAAATGCTAATCCGGAGAACGAAAAGTGAGCACTACCATCAGTCCTGTGTCACGCCAACAGTAAAGTATCCTGAGACCATTCATGTGTGGGGCTGCTTCACAGCCAAGGGAGTGGACTCACTCACAATTTTACCTAAGAATACAGCCATGAATAACGAATGGTATCAAAACATCCTCCAAGAGCAACTTCTCCCAACCATCCAAGAACAGTTTGGTGACTAACAATGCCTTTTCCAGCATGATGGAGCACCTTGTCATAAGGCAAAAGTGATAACTGAGTGGCTCGGGGATCAAAACATCGAAATTGTGGGTCCATGGCCAGGAAACTTCCCAGACCTTAATCCCATTGAGAACTTGTGGTCAATCCTCAAGAGGCGGGTGGACAAACAAAAACCCACAAATTCTGACAAACTCCAAGCAATGATTAGGCAAGAATGGGCGGCCATCTGTCAGTATGTGACCCAGAAGTTGATTGGCAGCATGCCAGGGCGAATTGCAGAGGTCTTCAAAACGAATTGTCAACACTGCAAATATTGACTTTTGCATAAACTTAATGTAGAAGTCAATGAAAGTCTTTGATACTTATCAAATGCTTGTAATTTTACTTCAGTATAACATAGCAACATCTGACAAAGGTCTAATAAAACACTGAAGCAGCAAACTGTGTGAAAACCAATACTTGTGTCACTCTCAAAATTTTTTGCCATGAATGTACAAGGTGATATCACCGTATATTCCTAATGAGACCTAAAACAAGCCAGATGCTTTAAAAATTATAGTAAAATTGTTTCCATAGAGGATCTGACAAAATGGGCACAAATTATATTGCCGAATACACCTACATTTACACTCCTGATACACAAAGTAGTTCAAAAATACGTTCTAGTACTTCAACAAAGCTGGGGTCATGTAGAATGGGCCTCTCTGAAACTAGAAAGACAAGAGTCTTTAAGGGCTGGAGTCACGGGGGGTGGAGTTACTCTCCCCAAATCCCTCACTTCTCCAGTCATATCCCTGTTATATTACTACAGATAACAGTGATATCACAGACTCCCTCACCTCTCCGGTCATATCCTGTTATATTACTACAGATAACAGTGATATCACAGACTCCCTCACCTCTCCAGTCATATCCCTGTTATATTACTACAGATAACAGTGATGTCACAGACTCCCTCACCTCTCCAGCCATATCCTGTTATATTACTACAGATAACAGTGATATCACAGACTCCCTCACCTCTCCAGTCATATCCTGTTATATTACTACAGATAACAGTGATGTCACAGACTCCCTCACCTCTCCAGTCATATCCCTGTTATATTACTACAGATAACAGTGATGTCACAGACTCCCTCACCTCTCCAGTCATATCCCTGTTATATTACTACAGATAACAGTGATGTCACAGACTCCCTCACCTCTCCAGTCATATCCCTGTTATATTACTACAGATAACAGTGATATCACAGACTCCCTCACCTCTCCAGCCATATCCTGTTATATTACTACAGATAACAGTGATATCACAGACTCCCTCACCTCTCCAGTCATATCCTGTTATATTACTACAGATAACAGTGATGTCACAGACTCCCTCACCTCTCCAGTCATATCCCTGTTATATTACTACAGATAACAGTGATGTCACAGACTCCCTCACCTCTCCAGTCATATCCTGTTATATTACTACAGATAACAGTGATGTCACAGACTCCCTCACCTCTCCAGTCATATCCCTGTTATATTACTACAGATAACAGTGATGTCACAGACTCCTCCCCTCTCCAGTCATATCCTGTTATATTACTACAGATAACAGTGATGTCACAGACTCCCTCACCTCTCCAGTCATATCCTGTTATATTACTACAGATAACAGTGATGTCACAGACTCCCTCACCTCTCCAGTCATATCCCTGTTATATTACTACAGATAACAGTGATGTCACAGACTCCCTCACCTCTCCAGTCATATCCTGTTATATTACTACAGATAACAGTGATATCACAGACTCCCTCACCTCTCCAGCCATATCCTGTTATATTACTACAGATAACAGTGATATCACAGACTCCCTCACCTCTCCAGCCATATCCTGTTATATTACTACAGATAACAGTGATGTCACAGACTCCCTCACCTCTCCCGTCATATCCTGTTATATTACTACAGATAACAGTGATGTCACAGACTCCCTCACCTCTCCAGTCATATCCTGTTATATTACTACAGATAACAGTGATGTCACAGACTCCCTCACCTCTCCAGTCATATCCTGTTATATTACTACAGATAACAGTGATGTCACAGACTCCCTCACCTCTCCAGTCATATCCCTGTTATATTACTACAGATAACAGTGATGTCACAGACTCCCTCACCTCTCCAGTCATATCCTGTTATATTACTACAGATAACAGTGATGTCACAGACTCCCTCACCTCTCCAGTCATATCCTGTTATATTACTACAGATAACAGTGATGTCACAGACTCCCTCACCTCTCCAGTCATATCCTGTTATATTACTACAGATAACAGTGATGTCACAGACTCCCTCACATCTCCAGTCATATCCCTGTTATATTACTACAGATAACAGTGATGTCACAGACTCCCTCACCTCTCCAGTCATATCCCTGTTATATTACTACAGATAACAGTTATGTCACAGACTCCTCATCTCTCCAGTCATATCCCTGTTATATTACTACAGATAACAGTGATATCACAGACTCCCTCACCTCTCCAGTCATATCCTGTTATATTACTACAGATAACAGTGATGTCACAGACTCCCTCACCTCTCCAGTCATATCCCTGTTATATTACTACAGATAACAGTGATGTCACAGACTCCCTCACCTCTCCAGTCATATCCTGTTATATTACTACAGATAACAGTGATGTCACAGACTTCCTCACCTCTCCAGTCATATCCTGTTATATTACTACAGATAACAGTGATGTCACAGACTCCCTCACTTCTCCAGTCATATCCCTGTTATATTACTACAGATAACAGTGATGTCACAGACTCCCTCACCTCTCCAGTCATATCCTGTTATATTACTACAGATAACAGTGATATCACAGACTCCCTCACTTCTCCAGTCATATCCCTGTTATATTACTACAGATAACAGTGATGTCACAGACTCCCTCACCTCTCCAGTTATATCCCTGTTATATTACTACAGATAACAGTGATGTCACAGACTCCCTCACCTCTCCAGTCATATCCTGTTATATTACTACAGATAACAGTGATGTCACAGACTCCCTCACCTCTCCAGTCATATCCCTGTTATATTACTACAGATAACAGTGATGTCACAGACTCCCTCACCTCTCCAGTCATATCCTGTTATATTACTACAGATAACAGTGATGTCACAGACTCCCCCACCTCTCCAGTCATATCCTGTTATATTACTACAGATAACAGTGATGTCACAGACTCCCTCACCTCTCCAGTCATATCCTGTTATATTACTACAGATAACAGTGATATCACAGGGTTACTCACCTCACCAGTCAGCAGGCAGATGATCTCCAGGGTGATATTTAATATCCTCTCAGTCACATGACTCCTGTCCTTGTTCATCCTCAGTTAATCAGTAACGTCTAATAAAGACTCTCTGGTTCCTAATAGCTCAGTTGCCTAGTTATAGATATAATAATTATTAATAAATAGCACAATAATTAAACATTGGTGACCAATTTTTCCCGAGTCATACAGACCTGATCAGTGTTTCTCAGAAGTTTCTCTGATCCAGTTTCATAAGACCGCTCAGACACCCTTCACGCACTGCGTATTACTTAAGGTTAAACCACCACTACGTATGGCCAGGAGACTTGGTCCTCGCTGATATCTCTTTGGTGGGAGATCCTCAACTTGAAACTGTTACAAACACATTAATTATGGATGTTTGGGATTCTTTATCTTTGTTTAAATTTCATTACAGAAATTAAGGGATAATTTCCTTAACCAGATTTATATCAAATGTAAATGTTTCCCCACTGATTAGGTAAGATATTTCCTCACGCCAGATGCCTCACTCCCCAGCCATCTTCTCCTTCACTACTCAATTCACCCTCAGTAACCAAGGATGAAATCTGTGCACTCATATCACCCTACTTGTCTGCTCCCTCTCCCCCACTGCATGCCCCCTCTAACTCACCTCTTCAACCTGTCTCTATCCACTGTCATATATCTATTAATCCTAAAGAAACTAACTGTTGCCTGAGCCTCTTTCTCCAACTACCTCCCTATTTCTCTCCTCTATATCTCCAAACGTTTTGAACAACTCGTGTACAATCACCAATCTTTCTCTCCTCGACTATCTCAATCAGACTTCTACCCCCAACATTCCACTGAAACAAAAGTGATTTATGATCTACTTACAACAAAGTTTAAGGGTCACTTCTCCATACTTATCTCCAAGAACTCTCTACTGCTTTTGGCATTGTTGACCACCCTCTTCTCCAGCACACCTTTCACTCTTGTGGACTTTGTGACACAGTTCTGTGCAGGTTCTATTCCTACCTTTCGATCCGCCCCTTCAGTGTCACTTCCTCCCCTCCACTCCTCTGATTCTCTTGAGGACCCACAGGGCTCGGTGTTCAGCGTTCTGCTTTTCTCTTTTGATTATTCAGCCTCTAGTAAGACCTCAATACTGTTGACACCCAAATCTATCTCTCCGCCCTTGATCTCTCCCCTTCTAACTCCCCCAGGGTGGCTACTACTCTTTCAAAGACATAAAATCACAACATAATATATACATATGAGGAGAGCACAAGCTAGGCGACCGAGAAGGGAGGTTTTCCTGGAAGAATTAACCTTTATTTGAACATGCCTGGAGCAGAGAGCATACTGGAACTTTACAATCGTGTGCAGCCATTAAATAAAAGTGATAAGCTGCCCAGATTAGAGAGGCTAAGAATTGAGGTGGTGACCTGGGGGATTTGTTATTTTCAGATACTTTTTTGCTGAAAAGCACGTTAATGTTGAAACTCTGAGTATGGCGGGTGAAGAACCTTATTTGACACTTAAACACTAGACATTAAGACTTCATAATATTCTTGATGATACTCAGAAGTCGGGTGCTCTTTTAACTCACAAAAGGATGTAAGTGTACTGTAGAGGAATGACCTCTGACCATTCCATATAGGCATAAATTAACCATTCATCTGAATAAGTGATTTCTCCTATGCATGACCCCACAATGATGTCATCAGGTGGAAGTGGACTGGTCCTATGCATGCCCCCACAATGATGTCATCAGGTGGGGGTGGTCATGAGACTACAGGAGGGATTCTCAGTAATAGCCACTGTACTCCCCTCCACTCACTAAAAGCCTAGACCCACTCAGCATTGGAACAATCCTCTAAGGAGGGGGGGTCACCAATGACCGGGCCCCCACACCTAGGGTCTACCAGCCTAATGCTTAATAGCACTGGGCCCCTCCTGGTACCCCTGGCCGGTGGTACCAGGGTACTTATGCCCCCATTAGTAATAAGATAAATATTACTGACATCATTATTAATAAAATGATAATTATTGCCCCTGTAGACATAAAACAAGTAGTTCCTCCAGTTACTGTAATGTAATAATTATTAATAACATATTAATATGTCTGGAAATGTCCTCTGGACTGAACCATTTACTTGTTACAATAACCAGACCCCAGAGTCTGCTCCTCCTGCAGTACAGGAGGAGGAAGTAATAATAACCTGTAGTATAATAATATTACATCCATTACCTGCTGCCAGAAACATCTACTCTCCACTTCCTCCTGTTTAACGGTGACCCGGAAGTTACTGATGCACACAACATTCGGTCATCTGGACAGCATATGCCGGAAGTCATGTGGAACGCACAGGCCGGAA